>NC_067473.1:16487772-16755272 GCF_947179515.1 Apodemus sylvaticus | reverse complement strand
TAGCTATCATGGTATGTTGGTGGCCCATCTCCTTCATCTTGGACAGCAGGACCGCTTACTCAGTCCTGAGTTTTGGGGACCAGCTTCACTTTCAGGTTTCCTTATTGTAGGGGTAGGAGGACAACCTTACCTTCCTCATCAGACCCCCCCACTTAGCTGCACTTTTAGGGATATACCTCTCACCCATTCCTTTTTGATAGTGCTGACTTGTCCTGTTCCCTTATTGGGAAGGGATCTTTTAGTTAAGTTGGGGGCTTCCATTTCTTTTGCTGACACCACTCACCTGAACCCAAGCTTGCTGGTAGTTCTCTACTTCTCCTTCTAGCCAGTCAACCTACTAACACTGACATGTTGTTTCCTTTACCAGCTTCTCAGGTGGACCCCAGAGTTTGGGACATCCAGAACCCCTCTGTTGCTAAACATCATTCTTCTGTTGCCATCCAGTTACTGGACTCTACCAGGGACATCACCCAAGCTCAATACCCTCTCACTCTCCAGAACCTCAGGGGACTTAAGCCTATCATTTGTGACCTCTTAAGGAAAAAACTCCTTCATTCCACTTCTTACCCCTTCAATACCACTATACTAGCAGTTAAGAAACCTAATGGTACCTATCACCTGGTTCAAGATGTCAGGCGCATTAATTCTGCAGTGGTCTCCCTCTATCCTGTTGTAGTTAACCCCTACGCACTTCTTTCTATTATCCCCTCAGAAACATCTCATTTCTCAGTCCTAGATCTCAAGGATGCATTTTTCTCTATCCTTCTCGATGACGCCCAGTTGCAGAACATATTTGCCTTTACCTGGACAGATCCTGACAACCACTTTTCTACCCAACTTACCTGGATTGTTCTGCCACAGGGATTCTGGGACAGCCCACACCTATTTGGCCAGGTCCTGGCTTCTGACTTACTCTCTTTATCTCTCCCTAGATCTAAAATTCTTCTTTATGTAGATGATCTCCTCCCCTGTAGTCCATCTCTAGAGATTAGCCAAGCAGACACATCTGCTCTTCTGAATTTCCTTTCCAGATGAGGCTACAGGGTCTAACTTTTCTAAAGTCCAACTGTCCACTCCTCAGGTTATCTATTTGGGACTAACAATTACCCCAACCCACAAGGCTATTACCTTAGATAGAAAAAATCTGATTTAGTCTTTAACTGTTCTTTCTATACAAAAGGAGAGATTTTATCATTCCTAGGAATGGCTAGCTTTTAATGTTCCTGGGTTCCTTCCTTTTCCCTCCTTTCTCTACTCTTATATGAAGCAATGTTAGGCCCCATCCATGAACCACTTCTCAATCCTGTTACCAAGACCTTTCAGAGGCTCTAACAGGCTCTCCTTAAGGCCCCAGCCTTACATCTCCCTGACCTGACTCATCCTTTTTCCCTCTGTGTAACTAAAAAGGAGGGATTTGCCCTTGGAGTCTTAGGTCATCAACTGGGACCTTCTTTTGCACCTGTAACATATTTGTCAAAAAGATTAGTTTTAACCATCCAGGGATGGGCACCTTATATTTGTATCTTAACAGCCACTGAACTCCTTATTTGAGGGTCAGAGAAACAACCTTGGGGTCACCCATAACTGTTCTCTCTTCTCATAACCTGTCACAGCTCTTAACTTACAAAGGTTTGCAGACTCTCCCTCCCTCCAGAGTTCTTTCTCTTCAGGTAGCACTAATAGAAGATTCCATGATCACCTTCCAATCATGTCTCCCTCTTAATATTTCCAATCTTTTCCCCTGACATAATACTATCTACTCCCTGTCTCACTCCTGCACTGAGACTTTGGAGCAACTATTACCTCATCCTATACACATACAGGAGGACAAATTGCCTCAAGCCATTTATACCTGGTACACAGATGGAAGCTCCTTTCTATATGAAGGAGCTAGAAAAGCTGGCTATACCATAGTGTCAAACACTGAGGTGGTAGAGGCACAGGCCCTCCCTGCACACACTGCTAATCAACAGGCTAAGCTAATAGGCCTCACCCATGCTTTTCAACTGGCACAGGGACAATCCCTCAACATCTACACAGATTCCAAGTATGCTTTCCATATCCTCCTAACCAATGCTGCTATGTGGAAGGAGCGTGGGTTTCTCGCCACAAAAGGAGGATCGGTAACTAATGCTAATCATATTTTGGCCATGCTAAAGGCCACATCTCCCCACAGCTATTGGGATTGTCTACTGAAGATCCCACCAGATGGATGACTCTATTGTCTCCAAGGGAAACAACTAAGCTGATGAGACAGCTAGAGCTGCAGCCCTTGGGGTCCTAAACTCATCTCACCTTCCCCAGCACATCCTTACTCTTCAACCCACATCTCTACCTTCACCCCCTGATACCCACCAAACTCTGTCCTGTCTTCACCACTCTTACATCCTAATAGCCAAGTGCTATCTTCTTTTGTTAAGACTCACCTACAACCTACTCCTGAGGATTTAAGTTTCTTAAAATCTATCACTGCTTCTTGTAAAATCTGTCAAATGTCAGACTCCAACTCAAGATATCATAGTGCCCTTTTCCTTACCTATCAGGCTAGAGGTTCCCTTCCTGGAACCGACTGGCAACTTGACTTTAACCACACACCCACTGTCAAATGTATCAAGTACCTTCTGGTCTTGGTGGACACTTTCTCAGGGTGGTTGGAAGCATTTCCCACAACTAAGGGCACAGACAGTTTCTGATCTCCTTCTCTGAGAGATTATTCCCCTAGATTTGGGGTCACAGCCTCCTTTCAGTCAGACAATGGTCCTAAATTTACTTCCCAGATTTCTCAGAATCTAGGGCCTTAAACATCCCTTGGCATTTTCACATTCCTTACCACCCTCAATCTTCAGGTAAGGTAGAACTCATCACTCTTTAAAAACCACTCTAAATAATCTGTCACAGGAACTTCACCTTGACTGGGTAAAACTCCTACCTTTGCCTCTATTTGGATTACAAGCTCTCCCCCAAGCAACCTCTTCTCATCTTACCCTTTGAATTTATTTATGGATGTCCATGTCCAGTCTTAACTCCTGGTCATTCACCTGAGTGCTCTCCCCTCCCAGACCACCTACTCACCCCATTACTTTGCCACCTCCATTCTCTCCTATGGAACTTTGCTGACCACCATCTATCGTGGCCACAGGCAGTCTCCTGTCCACTGCCTGTCAACACTGGTGACCAAGTCCCCTTATCCCCTCCAGATCATTGGCCCTCACCCCTCTCCCAAATGGCAGGGACATTTTAAGGTGATTCTTGTGACTCCTACAGCTGCTAAACTCAAAGGATTCTCTCACTGGGTTCACCTGCCTTACCTTAAAACTTTCATCCGTCCACCTAAAAATAAGTCTTCTTCATACATGTCAACCCTAATTGGACAATGCTCTGTTAAGCTCCGGAGGACATCGAGACCATCCACCTTATCCTCGATCCCAGAAAATGAAACTCCACTCCTGCAGCAAGATCGACCTCATTGGATTAGACATGGGTTTCTTGTCCTTCCCCTGCTGTTCTTCATATCTATCCAGGGCAGTCCTTACATCTGGAGATTTGAGGTTCAAGAAACCCCCACAGATAAAAAACAGCCTTTCCAAATAGGGTCAGGAATCTGCTCCATAGCCGGATGCCAGAAACCAATCCAAATCGATATCATCCTTGTATCTGTTACCCCATCTAAGTATTATGATCTCTATACTTGCTTTCTCTTTGACCAGACAGAAGATTATTGTAAAAAATGTCCAGACAAATATGGAGGCCACCCATATTGGTCTTCTCAGATGCATAGGCTAGGATAACGTTCAATTATTTCTTCTATCAACACTGCAAGACACTTTTCTTCTACATACAAGATCTGTGGGATTCCAGGTGGGAGACAGGAATTGTTGGTAAGCTCTACTGTAAAAATCAGCCCAGTTCTCCATAACAGATTGATTCTTTGGCAGACATGGTGCTTCAGAACTGTCAGGGCCTAGATATCCTGACAGCTAAAGAAGCTGGTCTTTGCCTGCTCCTCCAAGTAGAATGCTGTTTCTATGTCAACCAATCCAGGATAGTGAGAAACAAAATCCAGGAGCTACAGTCAGACATAAAGAATTTAGGGATCATGAGACCTTTTTGAAAACCCCATATGGAAATGGATACTCCATTTCGTAACACCTTTTCTAGTCATCTTCCTAGTGTTATTGTTTGCTCCCTGCCTCATTAATCTTGTTTCTACATTCCTCCAATGGCAAATGCAAAACATTTCTAACCAAACTATTAATTAGTTCCTATTACAGGATTTCCAGCCACCGCCCACAGAAGATCCACTGTCCACTGAGGCACCTGATGCTAATGTTTACCAAGTGGATCCCAATGGTAAAAGCCAGCTGCACCCCAAAATTTACAACTCCCCTAGACAGCAGGAAGCAGTTTAAGAGACATGGCACCCTCATTCCCTTTCACCATTGACTTTCCCCTACTCTTTTTCCTTCTCTTTATAATAACAAGAAAGGAGAAATGTTAGTAGTACCGGGACCTCAGATGCCTGTGACATCGCATAAGGGACAGCACAACCTATAGGCCCGTTGCCAAGGCAACAGCTACCATATACCCAGAGTTCACTGGGCCTATCTTTAACTGTGACCATGTCACCATAAATATGAGTAGTGTCTCCCTCTCTTTCTCTCTTTCCCCTCTTTCCGCTGCCACCTTTGTGTCCCTCCCCCTTCCCCCATAAAAATCCCACATAGAACTGTGTGGCCTGGTGTGGTCTCTCTGTTGCTGTTGTGGCCCATGTCACCCACTGCCATGCATCTCTGCACATGCAGTTGCCCGCTGGACATAACAGTAACTATAGTGTCTAGTGGCCAGGCTTCATGGCCAGTTACTTTGACTCCATTACTATGACATTCACTGAAGTCTCTGCAATGACTTTAGCTTCCATCACTGGCTTTACCTTTTCGTTTCAAGAGCATAGGGCGACATTTGTGCTTGCCCTTTAGTAGGGAGCCTGGTCTTACTCAGCTCTGTTAAAGAGACCTCTACAGCTCTGTGTCAAAGAACATAAGCATAGTATTCAGAGAGTACTGGGATATGTATTTCTACAGCCAGAGCTGAAGGATTCCTCTTAAATGGGACTTTTATGTTCAGTCCAGAGAGTCAAATCTTATAGTACCAAAAGATTTCTGTGACTTGGTTTGCAGTGTACACTGAGCTGAAAACTAATCACAGAGTATCATATATAACTGTGCTCTAGAGGAATGCTGCTAAAAGCAATGTAATGATGGCTAAGTCTTCCACAGTGCTGAGCCCCTAAGTACCCAAACACATGACCAATTGTGTGCTGTATAGAGGCATTTTGATTGCATAAAGACTTTGAGATATTTTCTTTGGAGAAATGCTAGTGATTAGATATTTGTTAAAACCTCACTCTTTAAATAAACGCATAACAGAAGTAATGCATACTGCCATGTATTCCCAGAGGTGCTATGTGGGAAACTGTGGGTGAGTTGGAAGAAACTGATCAACGAGCAAAGTAAACAGCACAAATTAGAGCAACTATCAATATCCATCACCCTACACTGTGCAGATTATCTTATTTCAATCCCAACTCTCCCGGGGTTGGCTATCTAAGAATCAATGGAAAAATGAAGCTTAATATAAAACCATTGCACCAGTTATGTGATAGACTCCTATGCAAGTATCTGGTGCTGATATTTTGATTTTGTAATTAGGGCATTTAGCAGAAGTCCCAAAGGCATTCATTTGGCACGAACTTCAAAAGGAGATCACAATCACTTTCCTTTATAGTACATGATATTTTTAAGTCTGTTGTTTACAATTTACATTATTCTGTCCATCTGAGAGTAGTTATTGATATAAAGTAAGTTAGATGGAAATATCAGAAGTGCTTATTACACGTCTACATCATCACCTGTGCAATGATGTTTGTTGTGTCTCATAAAAGTGTCAGTACAAAGTCATTTAGAGAATGAAAATGATAATATACACACTCTGTCCTATGATGAGTTGAGAGGTCCCTGTCTGACTTGAGTATAACATGAACCCTAAACTTCAGTAGAGCTGCTGCTTACCCAAACACCACAACTGATCATAATAAATAAGTATGAAGCTGGCCTAGCCTAAGTACCTTGAGGGGCTTGCAATATAGGATTTTCAGATAACCGTTGATGGCTCCTGGAGCACAATGTGCCTCGTAGTTGCTGAGAGACAAATGCAGTCCCTCAGGCAGTGAAATACTCAGACAGCTTTGGGTTTCTCAGTATGGTTCCTTAGTCTTCAAAGAAGCATGAGAGCTAGACAGGACAGTTAGTCTTAGATGGAAATCTTCTGTGCCCTGTATAGCTTGCAAACTTGATTTATCCTCGCAACCACAACTATATTGAACCTGAAAATTGCCATTATATTCCCATTATATTCTGTTTTCTGATAAAGGTATAAAACATCCAATTGGTCTCAATAAAATGGCCACAGCTTAAGTTTTACTGTAGATCCTCCAATCAGCCTGATTTGATTCTTCAAGGCCATATTAGGTGACCTTGTTCATGTAAGTAAGTTTGGACTTACAGATCATGGAGACTGGGAAGGTAAAGTGGAGCTCCCCAGACTTCTAGTTGATATCAACCTTAAATATGCTAAGAGCTACAGTCTTCCTTTAGTTTGAAATCTGTGACATGACGAGATGAGAATAGCTTCATTGAATGGTTCTTCTGACTCTTTAGTATAATTATTATTATAACACTTATGTAGATAGTACACAGAATTAAATAGCTTTTGAAATGTTTCAATGGGACACATTAATGGACCCTGATTTTCATTAATGGCATTATGGTATCAACTTTTTAATTTTTATTTTGTATATATGTATGTATGTATGCATGCATGTATTTGCCTTTTAAACATATGATACCAAATTGCTTTTCTTGGATAACAACTTTGTAACATTTTGAATAAATATGATCCTCATTTTAATTGGTGTTTTGGTGACGTCAGAGGAAATTTAAGTTGTAAGGATACTTGCAGTCAAAGACAATACCAATAGCCTGTGTGTTTGGTGAGCTCCCTGAGCCTTCAGGAGCAACAAGAATCAAAGGGTGGATCCCAACACCTGACTCTGGAATTTTCATTTAAAAATCCCTGGCTTCTGGGAGAAGCATTATCCACTATTGTGGGCTGCCTCCCTTCAAACTCTATTTTTTTAATTATATAATTTATTTTTATTTTATGTATATGAGTTCATTTTTCTGTATGTATATATATATGTGTGTGTGTGTGTGTTTGTGTGTGTGTGTGTGTGTGCATCATGTGCATGCAATGCTTGGTGCTCACAGAAGCCAGAGAGGGTATTAATCCAAGACAAAAATGCTTATGAGCAGGCATGTCTGTGCTGGAATCCAATCCCGGGTTTTCAGTAGAGCAGCAAGTTCTCTTAACTGCTGTTCTATATTGCCAACACTGTTAATAATACTTTTATATTAGATTAAAAATATTCAATCTCCATATATCTCCTTTATGCATAGTTTTTATAAAGAGGCCCTCTTTACGAATCTTCTTTCTTTCATCTTCCTTTTCCCAACTGCCCTCAAACACATGTTTTCAACTGTACCCCATGCAGAAAAGCTTTTCCCCTAAAAGGTTCCTGTCACCTTTGCAATCCTTGTGTGCACTCCTGGTTGAGAACACAAATCTGAAAATTCAAAGTTAGGATCTCCATATGAGAGAGAACGAGGTGTTTGTCTTTCTGGGCCTGAGTTACCTCACTCAGATTGAACATTTTACAGTTCCATCGTCATCCTGAAGTTTTCCAACTTGTATTTTAAACCTCTTAATTACACAATCCCATAGAGAGGATTTTGTGGGGGCCAAGTCTCTTTGGGGCTTAAAGGTTTCTTGTGTTTGGATGTTTTCTTTCTGGGATTGGTTGTCTTGTAATGCTGCCTTTAAATTGGTTCTCTGTGAGTTGTTTCTCCCAGCTTCCTTTCTTCTATGACTTCTTGGGCTCAGCTTGTCAACCCACAGTTCTTTATGTCCCAGTTGTACTTCTTTATAGATATTACAAGGCACGTTTACTTGGTTTAGTCTATTGATGATATGGTCCCCCGATTTTCTCATTGAATTCATTGACATTTGCAGAATTACTCTTTGCTCGCTTTTTATCCAGTAAAACTTTCAGTCTCCCCCCTGCTTCCCCCACCACACCCCCCATCCCATCGCCGCCATCGCCAGTCATTTTCCCGATACCATTTCTATTTGTGTCGACCCTTTACTCTATGTTTCTGTTCCTCCCTGCTCCTGTTTCTTCTCTCGGGAGCGTGGCTTGAATCTTTGTGCTTGCTTCTGTCATCTATGAAGTTATTTGGCATTTGTGTTATGAAGCTGTTGAAAATCTTCCTGAAGATTTCATTTAATTTCAATATCCTTGAATTCAGCAGACCAGGAATTATGACCCTATGGAGGGAGGAGTCACAATCCCCTGGCGGGAGGATTTTGTTATGATGCCCTAGGGGGGATCAGGCTGATGGTGCTTTTCCTTCTTTCTGTGTTGTGGTTGTGCATTTGTGGGTTTGGTTATCTTTTCAGACTTTATCTATAGATCTTACTTTGTCTTTCTCTTAAAGACTCAATCCTGAGTATCACGCAGGGAGGAGAAAACAAACTGACTTAGCTGAGGCTTCTGCTTCCCTCCATCCACTAGGGAGCTGTGCTGCTACTTCAGCTCCGTACTCCCCATGGGTTGATTTCTAGGGACCATGCAGTTGTTCTGCCCCTGTGTTTCTGGATTTATTCCTTCCCCTCTTAGCTGGAAGCCTGGACTGGGAAACAGATACTTCTTTTTCCTTGCTTGTACGTTTCACTACCTCCTTGAACATATAATATTGTCTTCCGAAGTTATATAGTTCCAAGCCTTATGCTGTCCCCAGCTTGTGAAAGATGTCATTGTTTAAGTCTTTGTGTCCTATCTTTTATTCTCTCTCTCTCTCTCTCTCTCTCTCTCTCTCTCTCTCTCTCTCTCTCTCTCTCTCAGTGTAAGTGTGTTTTCTCTGAATGTATGTAAGTGCACCATGTGCAGTATAGTGCCTAGGAGATCAAAAAAGGCTATTGGGTCTCCTGAACATAGAGTTACAGCCAGTTGTAATACCCCTTATGGGTGCTAGGAACTGAACCTGAGTTTTCTGCAAAAGCTTTTAAAAAGTGAACCATCTCTCTCTTTCCCTATCTTTGATTCTTAGTTTCAGCTTGCTATAGTGAGCTTGGTTTGTAGTAACTTACACGTTTTTTTTTTTTTAATACTTTGTAAAGCCCAGAACTATGGAACTAGACTTTTCATTGGTCTAGTGGTCACAATAAAATTTCTGGTAGATTGAATGTATCTTCCACAACTTTTCCTGCTGAAGTCTGATATCCAATGTGATAGCGTTCGGTAGTAGAGTCACTAGTAAATAATTAGGCAGTGAAAGGAAAGCCCTTGTGAAAGAGACAATGTCCTTACAGGAAGAGTTGGGAGAGAGCTTATTCCTTAGTTGCTTCCAAACCAGAATGAGGAAGCTGTCCAAGAGTCCAAATGTGCTAGTAATCTGATCTCCAATTTTCACCCTCAAATACATTTCCTTTTTAAAGACCCAGTGTTTTTAAATCAGTCAAAATTGACTAAGATACTTCATAAATGTGTAATAATTTAAATATGAAAAACTGAATCAGAAAGCAGTTTATGGTATTGTCTTTGGAAATACTAATATGTGTAGAATATCAGTTTGTGAGCTTATCTTCTTAGTAGTCTTTCAAGCATCATTTGTCAATGACAATTAATATCACAACTTTAAATAAATTACACAATACACTAGTGAGATGGATGGGTAGAGTAGTCCATAGGAAGTTCTTGAAAGATTATGGACTCCATTTATTTTGTAGAAATTGGCTAGAAAAGCCTAGCACACATATCCAGACATGACCTGTCCCACATTGCTATGCATAAATAGACAGTTGAACCCACAAACTAAGTCCATAATCGTTGTCTTGAATTATACTGCAATTTAATTTATCTATCTATACTGCCATGCTAAGACCAATTAAGTGATTTGGAAATAGTATATTGCTAGATAAAAATCACAAGGTTCATTTTACTTTTAATCCTCTTTATATCTAGTCTTTACAAAGTATGTTTTTAAATCTCTATTTCAAAGATGTCACACTGTTATTATTTAATAATCCTAGGGGAATTTAATTATAACCTTAGTATTTTATGATGGAAACTATCTGGTATCCACAAATGCTTTGAAAAAAAAATGGAACCATATCAGTGGAAAACATTAACTGATGGGGAATTCAAAATCCTCAGCTGTAATTAAGTTTGGTGCGTAGTTTTATATACTAGACAGTAATTTCTGGGACACATTAAGAGGATGGCTGGAATAGCTCACTGTCTAATTTTTCAAAGGACATTAAAAATGACAGCCATCCTGAAACACTACTTGGCTTCTCTTTAGACTGTAAATGAAATGAACTACCAGTTGTTCCTATACTTATTTAAGAGTAATTGCAGCTTCTGTTCTAGATGTTAACTCTAGCCCTATCAGTGCATCGCTTAGAAAAAAATCCACCTTTACAATCCAGGGAGGCAGTGTTACTATAAGCTAAACTTATAAATAATATAAATGTAGTCATTACTTATATTAGCACAATTGTAGGCTCAGCATTTACTGAAGCTTTTTGTTCTTGAAGACAAAAAGAGTATAATGAGGATGAATAAATTAAAGGTGAATAAACAGGAGGGAAGGATGGGGGTTGCAGAGAGATGGCTCCTAGGCTAAGAGAACTCACTTTTCTTGCAGAGGATTTGGGGAATACTGGTGTGGTTTCTAACACTCATATTGTGGCTCAAAGCACTCTGTAGCTCTAGTTTCTGTGGGCTCCTGCATGCATGTGGCACACACACACACACACACACACACACACACACACACACAGTGTATGTGTTCAATCTTGTGTTAAGTAGCAGTGTTTCTGATTCACACGAGATGATTCACAGTTTAAGTGTGAAATCAGTATGATGAGAGAACAAACTATGTCTTAAAGTTATGTGTTTGTTAATGATTATGACTTTCTTTTTGTAATTTAATAGAAATTGGCTAGGTTTAAAATCAGTTTATAGCCACATAATGATAAAATGAAATTTTATCATTAATGAAATTTATAATGAATATAATGAAATTTAAAAGGAATAAAAAGCTGGCTTAAGGTGGGTAGTGGAGATGTAGTGCATTTGTACTTCTGTAGCTAAGTTAATGCCGTGACTTGATAGATCAATTCCACATACAACTAGTCGAGAGCTTCAGACCTGTAATCTTTAGGACTTGAGAGCTGATGGAGAAAATTAGAGATTTAAAGTGATGGCAGAAAACAGTGAATTTGAGACCAGCCAATACCATACAGTAAGTACACATACACACACACTCACACACACACACACACACACACACACACACATCACATGCTCATATTTACACAGAGGTGTGCACTAGCCTAGGGAATCAAAGACTAAATGCATGCTTGATAGCAACTTGCTTTTTATAAGTCATTCTATGACTCTCAACTTTGATGTAAAAATTCCTTAATATAAGTGACAATAGGAAGCTGTATAAATAAACCCTTAATTTGAAAAACACTTCTAAGTCAAGGCCACTTAATACAGATTTAATCAGACTGCTCTATAAGTTTTCTGATGAAAAATAACATTTCAGTGGATCTAAAACATGTGTTTTGCTTAAAATAAAAAAAAGCCCCTTCTGTAATGTAATTGACAAGTTCAGGTCATGAAGCTTGGGCATTGCTGTGCTTACTCATATGGAATTCTAATTTTGGCTGTAGCATGAATTATGTTTGCATTGCTATAGTAGCCCATGACACGGACGACCGCGTCTCGTCACGGATGGGGTGAGAGCTAAGTATGTCCCTTGTGCAGAGGTAAAACATGATCTTATCATAGGTGGAACTGTTCTGAAAATGGAGGATATATGTGGGGAAAGTCTATATGAAGAGAGAAAATAGGATAGGACGTTTATAAGAGAGGCCTTTATAAGGGAGGCCTTTATAAGGGAGGCCTTTATAAGGGAGGCCTTTATAAGGGAGGCCCTTTGGCCTCTTACGATAAAGAAAAGTGGAATTTATGTTTCTACAACAATACAAAAATCTCTAACAATCCCCTGTTTTTATTCTCTGATGCAGTGGCCAAATGAGGAAGAAAATGATGTAGAAAGAATCTGGCTGTGGTATTCATTTTTAGCCCAAAGTAAATAACCATTGAGCATAAGTTTCCTTTCCACATGTTACTGGTTTTCAATGTATATACACTCATAACAAAGAACGCGTGAGTTTAAGCTTGATGTCGCCTGTAGAGCTCAAGCCAACACCTCTGTGGCTCTGGAATCTGATCCAGGGGCCTACTGCTCACAAACTAATGTTTAAAATGATGAAAAAAATGTGTCTTTACTTGGTAGAACCTTGTTTTCATAAAAAGTCATAGCATTTGATAAGCAATAGTTAAAATATCTTTTGGTTTTAGAGTTAGTCCAAGCCATGGAAAACAACCACAGCCCTTAGCAATTGCTTACATTTAAGTCAAGGACATTTAACAATGGATCTAAAGTTTATTACAGCTTGGCTCTTTCTCTGTTCCTTCCATAACAGTTGCAGACTTTTTCTAGTTAAAATTTAAGAATTTAAACCGCACCAAAGGCTCCAATATCAAGAGCAACTCCATCAAATATACTGTGATTAACCAACTGTTTTTAACTGTTTTGTTCATTTACACTCATTCAGTAAAGATTTCCTGAACATTTCTTAAGCCCAGAGTCAAGTATCTGAAATATAGTTAATAAAGCTCAGGATGTTCTTTTGTCTTCTTAAGATCCATAAGCATTTTTCTAAGTTTGTATATAAGTATATAAATTATGCATGTGTGTACAGCTATGAAAAGAAATATGTTGAAAGAACACACTTTCTTATTTCATATTTCATAAGAGTCAAAGGAAGTGCTGTGAATGAAAAGAAAAACACACTTAAAAGACTGTACCTTACTAAGGACGGTGCACTTTCAAACACAGTTCAACCATGTCCATTCTTAGAACTGTTCTTTTAAGAGCTTTTGATATTAATGCAATTTTACATTATTTGATATATACATTTAATATTCTTTTAGGTGGTTTCTTGCATAGTCTTGTCGTGGTCATTGTACCTCCTGCTCATATCCTTCTGTTTCTGAGCTGTATGGTATCAATATCTAAACTCCTTGTCTGTTTGTTTTTGTTGTTGAGATCTCCTGTTCTTGGCTGGGGATGTTGTTGACAATGGTTCCCCAGGGGATATGCTGTATTTGTTTATTACTCATTAGCAAGGCTTTAGTTCTTTAGAAATGAGAGCTCAAATGTATTCAGAGACTGTAGATAGTGGAGTATTCTGGTAAAATAAGATCTTGATGTTTTCCCCAAAACAACAGTGAAGAGGAAGCTGTCAATTTTGGTCCCAGTTAAAGCCAGCTGAGAGGCTATGTAAGCCTTTTCTATGTAAGCCTAACCTCACATCACACCACAGAGAGGTTCAGTTTTCTTTGTTTTCTTATCACTTTTGTCAGGCATTCTCTGTTCCCTGTTTACACCAAAAAGATATCATTTCACATGAAGTTGACACCCATCTTCTTTTTATAAAATGAGAAAATTTCACACACAGAAAATAACTCTTCATGCAAAATTTTTAGAGTACACCTTTGCTATGGATATTGGCACCTTCTCAGAGAGGGACTTCATGGTTCAAGGAGACTCTCCTTATCCCACAGATAAGGAAGCTTTCTTTATGGAGTGTGCAGAATACACAAACTCAAAAAAAAAGTGAAAGTGAAAGTTGCATAGAAACCTCATCAGACTTTGCAAGGCAATAGGAACATCAAAGGCAGTGTGTCTTGCAATAACAATGATCATGGTGTATGTTATATTCAAAGTCATTCAATAGGTTATCTCTCTTGTCCTTGACTACCTCTCAGAATTTGAAGTTAAAACTCTATTGCTGAGTAAGCCACGCAGTTCAGACACAGGCCTTAAAAGAACTGAGGTGGAACTAATCTGGGAGTAGCTCTCACAGTATCTGAAGGTGTTATATCAATTTCCAAGGGAGAAAAGCAACCAAGAGTCAGACTCAGCTATAAAACCTAGGAACTACCATGCCAAGCAGGGCTCAATATCCCTGAGGGTATACACTGTGGAAACTCGTATCTTGGGGCTTTCTCATTGGATTTAAAGCCAGTATTCATGCCTGGTACTGTAACCTTAATCTACTCCCTGTGGCTGGAGAGACCATAGACGGAGAAGAGAATGAACCTATTATAGCCATGTTCATAAACCAGTATAATCTTTAGCTACACATAAATACTTAGCCTTATACTCTCAGATAATTGAATCTCTCTCTCACACTTTATCAAATAAGCTTCTTTTTTGCAGCAGAAGGGACCATTAGAGAAATCCATAACTGTCAAAATGCAGAGAACACATGACTGGGATGCTCAATTGCAACTCAAAACCTACCCTGTATCTAAGCTTCAGGGAAAATGACAGAAGAAGTACAGGTAAAAACATTGTGGGAGTCAAAGACCCAGGACATCTGCTATGAGACAGTGTCTTCTATATATGACAGGGAAGCTGCACCCATTGAATTTTTGCAATATGGTCACCTAAACAAGATCTTCACAGTAACAACCCCATTTATATGCCAGTGCAAACCAGGGAACTCTCCTAAGGCTTAGGCCTTAATGAGGAGCTAGAATCAATGAATTACTGCTGAAAGAAGGAATCAGTCTTGTCCAGGGACTTGCACCCCTGATCTCCAAAGTCAGCCTTAAACAGAGACATATATGAGTAACACCAAATGGACTTAGGAGGTTGTATGTATGTATGTATGTATGTATGTGTATATACACATATACACACATACACACACATATATACACACACATACATATGTGCTTAATAATAATAAAATAAGAGGCTATGAATGAGAGGGGGGAAGAGAGGTAGAAATGATAGAAATACAAAACTAATGTATAATTTTGTTTTTAATTAAAATAAGGTATGTCACTATACCCAAAGTAACTCTGAAAGTTTAGGCCATATAACTATGAGGGCTCAAAATGGGGTTGGAAGGAAGCAATGATGGTGACAATCCCAGTCTGCGGAGATTCATTATATTCTTCTTAGAGATAAGGGAGCATTGCTGGAACTTTAAAATTGTATCTTTGAATATTTTATACTTAGTGAAAGTAGGGAGGAGAATTCATTTCTGAAGAATAAATCCAAATTGTGGAGTGTTAATTCTAGAATTTATGTTTATGTTTAATATGCTTAGCCCAGTATTATCAATAAGCTAAATATTTGATTTCAAGCCAAACTAAAATACACCTGGAAAATCTATATGCCCCACCCTGAGATGATATTACCAGTTTGGCCTGCTTGCTTTTATATCTGTTAGCAAAAAGCTCTCTCTACCCTTGAATAGAGAGACAGGAAGATAAGCCAAAGATTTTCACTGGAAACATGACACACGTAGAGATGGAAAACTCAAGTTAAATATGGTAATATTTCTCATGAAAATGGGAGTAGGAATCATTTTCAAACTCAGTGTCTCATCACTGAGGTAAAATTTAACTCAAAGTTTTTTCCTAGAATCTTAAGTAGCAGCAAGCACTTGCATGAAAGCAGCTATACATGCAGTGATCCAAGGGAGAATTGAAATTGAAAGAGACAAAGCATCATCGAGGCCATGTCATGCGCTTAATGGCTTCTGGCTACTTGCAGAACGCTAGGAAGTCATTGTAGCATGCACAGACTTGCTCTGCTGAGGGATGTACAAGCTGGGCTATTACCTCCTGTGTTCTAGCCATTATTGAGTCAAAGTTTTTATAGGAAAAGAACTAGAATGTTATTTCTTAACAGTTTTGTCCTGTGGCACCCAAAGAAAGTCACATGGGAAAGACGTATAGGAAATGAATTTCCCCCTTATTGAGAAATTGTAGGAGAGGGAAGTTCTGAGGGGACAGGTTTCTATCCAACTGTCAGATGCTTGGGCTTATCATGATCAGATAAGCAACATCATAGCATTGTGAATGATGATGAGCTTCTACTGATATAGACTTGACTCTCTACCCAGAATTGCCCAGTCCACAATGTGTACATGTATTGAGACATCACAGTGCAGTTTAAATTAGATATATAAGTATTATATTCCAATTAAAAATACAAATTTTGAAGTATGTGCAAAGGTCTTTTTATATGTAGCATGTAGCTTTGTGTTTATGATCATTACTTTAATATCATTATTTTAATATTAATAGTCAATATTATTATTTGAATTTTGAAAGTGCTATGGTGTTTGTCCATCACAGTATGTGTTTCCATATTATAAAACATATTTTTGATATAAATAAAAAGAATATGATATCTAATACAAATCCTAATTAAAATTGTTCAATAGAGATTATTCTGTTTGCAACAGACCTTGCCGAATACAACTCCATCACTATGGTTCTGAGATATTTTATACCTAGTATTAGTTTAAATGTAAAAATGTAAGGAGATCAACAAAGCAAACTTTGAGGTTATTTCCAACTCTAAACTTTCTGTGAGGTATGACCAGAAATTTGTCAGTAAGTTTGAGTATAACACCAACATAAATGGAACAATTAGCTTTGTTTGAATGTACTTAGAAGAAAATTAGCCATAATACTAGTTAAAATGCTAAGACTGCCAAGATCAGGCTCATAATAAGTGGTTAGAGTGAACTAAGCAAAAAGCAATTTGGCCCTTCTGCAATACAACACTAGCTAGTATCTGAAAGCTAACCTAGTCCACAGAAAGATTAATGTTTTAATGAGGAAAAATTTACTAAACTTGGAAAATCTCACTAAGTAGAGTACTACATTAAAAAAGTAATTTTAAATCAAATAGGAAATGGGTTGTACTATATGTAACTGCTGTAATGGACACTAGCTCCTAGAAAAGAGTTTGAAAAGAGAAATATGTACAACTCAAGTGGAGCATGGTATAGGCTGATACTTAAGTCCTGAACTGGGAAATGGCCCATCCCAGGGGTTACTAAAATGTTTGGAATACAATTATAATACTTTTGCTTATTTTACTTTTATACAGTACCTTACTAGTCTGTGCACATATTTCAACAAAGGAAACACTATCAAATAAATTATGGAAATGACTCACTTTAAGTCCACTCAGGGAGTTTTGTTTTTAAATCAATGGTTCATTAAAAATAGCTCATCTAACAGCTGTTTCAGTTTTACTTGGTTAATTTTTTATATACATTAACTTATATAAGTATACAGTGTGAGTTTTTATTGAAAATATAATTATATGTTGCTTGTAGTATAATTTGCTAGACAACAGTACTCAATGAGCAAAGTAATCTTTTAAAAAATTAAGATGGATTCCTTTATGTATTTTCAGGATATTACCTATATTTCTTAAAGAAGAAAGAAATACATTTCTCATGTTGTACACACTTCCAAATCCTGTGCCAGCTCTCAGTAGACTACTAGAGTAAACGAACATAAGTGTCAAGGAAAAGGTAATGACAGAGGAGTGTGCATTAAACAAATACTATTTCAATGTCAAGAAAGATTCCCTCAGCAGTGTCCTTATCCACTTAAAAGAATGCTTTGAAGGTGGGTAGTGACTTCTAATGAACTATATTTCAGGTTTAATAAGTTCCATAATTTTCAGCCCTAAAAAAAAAAAAATAAACAGAACAAGGTTTTCCTTCTTGGGTAAATTTTTAGAAGCTCACAATTGAAGTGCAATTCCAAAGAATACAAATTTTAAAGAATAATATTTAGATTGAAAAGGACAGCTCATTTGAAGACATTCAGTCAGCTTCATGTAGCAATACTTGTTAACTTTAAGGACCTTTGTTGAAGCATAATGCTGGGAATGGATTTCTTCTATCATAGTTATATTGTAAATAGGTCTTGACTACAACCAAACAGGTGAAGGAATTGAACAAAACCATCCAGGATCTAAAAGTGGAAGTAGAAACAATAAAGAAATCACAAAGGGAAGCAACTCTGGAGATAGAAAACCTAGGAAAAGGTCAGGAGTCTTAAATGCAAGCATCAACAACAGAATACAAAATATAGAAGAGAGAATCTCAGGTGCAGAAGATATCATAGAAAACATTGACACAACAGTCAATGAAAATGAAAAATGAAAAAAGGCCCTAATCCAAAGCATCCAGGAAATCCAGAACACAATGAGAAGACCAAACCTAAGGATTATAGGTACAGACAAGAGCAAAGATTTCCAACTTAAAGGGCCAGTAAATGTCTTCAACAAAATTATAGAAGAAAACTTAGCTAACCTAACGAAAAAGATGTCCATAAATATTCAAGAAGCCTACAGAACTCCAAATAGATGGGACTAGAAAAGAAATTCCTCCCATCACATAATAATCAAAACACCAAATGCATTAAACAAAGAAAGAATATTAAAAGCAGTAATAGAAAAAGGTCAAGTAACATGTAAAGGAAGACCTATCAGAATTATATCAGACTTCTCACCATGAAAGCCAGAAGATCCTGGGCAGATGTCATACAGACCCTAAGGGAACACAAATGCCAAAAAACCCCAGCAAACTCTCAATCACCATAGATGGAGAAACCACAATATTCCATGACAAAAACAAATTTATGTAATATCTTTCCACAAATCCAGCCCTACAAAGGATAATGAATGGAAAACACCAACAAATGGAAGGAAACTACACCATAGAAAAAGCAAGAAAATAATCCTTTAACAAGTCAAAAAGAAGAGAGCCACATAAACATAACTCTACTTCTAATAATAGCAAAAACAGGAAGCAACAATCACTTTCCTTAATATATCTTAATATAAAAGGACTCAATTCTCCATTAAAAAGACATAGACTAACAGACTGAATATGTAAAAACTGGACCCAATATTTTGCTGCCTACAGGAAACTCACCTCAGGCACAAAGATACTACCTCAGAGTAAAGGGCTGGAAAACAATTTTCCAAGCAAATGATCCCAAGAAACAAGCTGGTGTAGCCATTCTAATATTGAATAAAATCGACTTTCAACCTAAAGTTATCAAAAAAAGATAAGGAAGGCACTTAATACTCTTCAAAGGAAAATCTACCAAGGTGAACTTTCAATTCTGAACCTCTATTCTCCAAATGCAAGGGCACCCACATTCATCAAAGAAACTTTCATAAATCTCAAAGCACACATTGCACCCCACACAATAATAGTGGGAGACTTTAACGCCCCACTCTCATCAATGGACAGATCATGGAAACAGAAACTAAACAGACACACAGTGAAACTAACAAAAATTATGAACCAAATGGAATTAACAGATATCTATAAAATGTTTTTTTCCTAAAACAAAAGAATATATCTTCTTCTCAACACCTCATGGTACCTTTTCCAAAATTGACCATATAATCTGTCACAATACAGACCTCAACAGATATAAGGAGATTGAAATAATCTCATGAACCCTATCAGATCACCACAGACTAAGGTTGCAGTAAAAACAAAAGCATCAGAAAGCCCACATACACATGGAAACTGAACAACCTTCTACTCAATGATAACTTGGACAAAGAAGAAATAAAGAAATTAAAGACTTTTAAGAATTTAAGGTAAATGAAGGCACAGCATACCCGAAAGAAAGCAGCACTAGGTTTCCATAGTGTTCACTCTCGGCCACTGTGATCCTCAGTTCTAACCATAACTCCTGCACTCCCTCCCTCCCATCTCTCCTCTCAAATAATACCTCCTATTCCCCTGTTCCCATTTCACTTTCCCCAGTCCACCCACAATTCTGTTTTAGTTCCCCTTTTCAGGGAGATACATGCTTATCACCTACACTCTTCTCCTTTATTTTTCTGGGCCTCTAGATTGTATCTTGGTTATTGTTTAGTATAGGTGTGACTCTGATGATTTCCTATTTCCAAATGTGTCCTAGATTTGTCAACAAAGAAAACATTGGGCAACTGGTGGATGGAAGGAATAGGCAGGATTTTAATGCAAGGACAGGAGAGACAGAGTTCCCACGCTTCTGAAGAAGAAAAGTTGACCAATCACATGAGATTTTGAAATGGAGTTGCAACACACAGGCTCCTCCTATAAGCAAGTGGTCAGGGATATTTAGCAGGGACAAGATTCAGCTGAGCAAATAAAGTTAGGACAGGTGGGAGACATGGAGATAAGATATTTATAAGGGCACACTTTACCAGACTGGAGATAGTACTGCTCAGCAATTGTGTCAGAAGGCAAGTTGAAAATGCACAACCTTAGACAAGGATGGATCAATTCGCATTCTTCTGCATGCTGACCTCCAGTTGAACCAGCACCATTTGTTGAAAAGGCTATCTTTTTTCCATTGGATGTTTTCAGCCTCTTTGTCGAGGATCAAGTGGCCATAGGTGTGTGGGTTCATTTCTGGATCTTCAATCCTGTTCCATTGATCCTCCTGCCTGTCACTGTACCAATACCATGCAGTTTTTAACACTATTGCTCTGTAGTATTGCTTGAGGTCAGGGATACTGATTCCCCCAGATTTTCTTTTGTTGCTGAGAATAGTTTTAGCTATCCTGGGTTTTTTGTTGTTCCAGATGAATTTGATAATTGCTCTTTCTAACTCTGTGAAGAATTGAGTTGGGATTTTGATGGGTATTGCATTGAATCTGTATATTGCTTTTGGCAAAATGGCCATTTTAACTATATTGATTCTACCGATCCATGAGCATGGGAGGTTTTCCCATTTTTTGAGGTCTTCTTCCATTTCCTTCTTCAGAGTCTTGAAGTTCTTGTCATACAGATCTTTCACATGTTTGGTAAGAATCACCCCAAGATACTTTATACTGTTTGTGGCTATTGTGAAGGGGGTCATTTCCCTAATTTCTTTCTCAGCCTGCTTATCCTTTGAGTAAAGGAAGGCCACTGATTTGCTTGAGTTGATTTTATAACCTGCCACTTTGCTGAAGTTGTTTATCAGCTGTAGGAGCTCTCTAGTGGAGTTTTTTGGGTCACTTAGGTAGACTATCATGTCGTCTGCAAATAATGATAGTTTGACTTCTTCCTTTCCAATTTGTATCCCTTTGACCTCCTTATGTTGTCAAATTGCCCGAGCTAGTACCTCAAGTACAATATTGAAAAGATAAGGAGAAAGGGGGCAGCCTTGTCTGGTCCCTGATTTCAGTGGGATTGCTTCAAGTTTCTCTCCATTTAGTTTGATGCTGGCTACCGGTTTGCTGTATATTGCTTTTACTGTGTTTAGGTATGGGCCTTGAATTCCTGTTCTCTCCAAGACTTTAAGCATGAAAGGATGCTGAATTTTGTCAAATGCTTTTTCAGCATCCAATGAAATGACCATGTGGTTTTGTTCTTTGAGTTTGTTTATGTAGTGGATTGCATTGATGGATTTCCGTATATTGAACCAACCCTGCATTCCCGGGATAAAGCCTACTTGATCATGGTGGATGATCGTTTTGATGTGTTCTTGGATTCGGTTAGCAAGAATTTTATTGAGTATTTTTGCATCGATGTTCATAAGGGAAATTGGTCTGAAGTTCTCTTTCTTTGTTGGATCTTTGTGTGGCTTTGGTATCAATGTAACGTCCACATAAAGCCAGACACTCTGAAGCTAATAGAAAAGAAACTGGGGAAGACCCTTGAGGACATCGGTACGGGGAGAAAGTTTCTGAACAGAACACCAATAGCGTATGCTCTAAGAGCAAGAATTGACAAATGGGACCCCATAAAATTACAAAGTTTCTGTAAGGCAAAGGACACCATCAAGAGGACAAATCGGCAACCAACAAATTGGGAAAAGATCTTCACCAATCCTACATCAGATAGAGGGCTAATATCCAATATATATAAAGAACTCAAGAAGTTAGACTCCACAAAACCGAACAACCCTATTAAAAAATGGGGTACAGAGTTAAACAAAGAATTCTCACCTGAAGAACTTCGGATGGCGGAGAAGCATCTTAAAAAATGCTCAACTTCATTAGTCATTAGGGAAATGCAAATCAAAACAACCCTAAGATTTCATCTTACACCAGTCAGAATGGCTAAGATTAAAAATTCAGGAGACAGCAGGTGTTGGAGAGGGTGTGGAGAAAGAGGAACACTCCTCCACTGCTGGTGGGGTTACAAATTGGTACAACCACTCTGGAAATCAGTTTGGTGGTTCCTCAGAAAACTGGGCACCTCACTTCCAGAAGATCCTGCTATACCACTCCTGGGCATATACCCAGAGGATTCCCCACCATGTAATAAGGATACATGCTCTACTATGTTCATAGCAGCCCTACTTATAATTGCCAGATGCTGGAAAGAACCCAGGTATCCCTCAACAGAAGAGTGGATGCAAAAAATGTGGTATATCTACACAATGGAGTACTATTCAGCCATTAAAAACAATGAATTCATGAAAATCTTAGGCAAATGGATGGAGCTAGAGAACATCATACTAAGTGAGGTAACCCAGACTCAAAAGGTGAATCATGGTATGCACTCACTAATAAGTGGATATTAACCTAGAAACCTGGAATACCCAAAACATAATCTACACATCAAATGAGGTACAAGAAGAAAGGAAGAGTGGCCCCTTGTTCTGGAAAGACTCAGTGAAGCAGTATTCAGCAAAACCAGAATGGGGAAATGGGAAGGGGTTGGTGGGAGGACAGGGGGAGAGAAGGAGGCTTACGGGACTTTCGGGGAGTGGGGGGCTAGGAAAGGGGAAATCATTTGAAATGTAAATAAAAATATATCGAATAAAAAAATTTTAAAAAAATTTATATACTATAAAAAAAGATAAAAGGGAAATATAGTCAAGAGCAAAAGATGTATTAATATTGGCCTTATAAATAGAAATAAAATCTTATTTTTGCCAAATGTTTTAAAATGTAAAAGTCTTGGCTTTATTACTGAAATGATATATTTTGGAATACCTGACACTTAAAGAGTTTTTATTGCTGTCAATCCAATTCCTCTCTCAGAAAACTCTTGCTAATAGGTGTGATTCTTTCACATATTGAGCTTGGCCTCACTCTTCAGTGGCTTCAATTTTATTTATTCAGTAGAGTAATGAAACTAACAGCATATGATGAATTCAAAGATATGTTTCCATAGAACATCTGATAAACACAAACCTGTCTGATTCAAACAAATGTCAATATGTAAAAGCATTTTAGTAGTCCCACCCCAGTCCCCAGGGACTTTCTTATCAAGAATATGTAAGTCTGTGCCAGCCTAATTAGCTGATGGAGAGAACATAAGAATTAGCAGGAAAACATTCCTTTACAATCACAAGTAGCTCCTCAGAGAGATGACACAGGAAGATTGGCCGCTGGTCAAATTCTGTTTGGGCTGGGTCAGATGCAGGAGGAAAGACACAGAGCACAAGTAATCAAAACATAAAGTTGCTATGCTGTGTGTAGCGTCCAAGAAACCCATAAGGTCCTCATTCTCCAAAAAAAATTCAATATGACATGTTGTTCTTTAGAAATGAAGCCTGACCATGGAAATGGTCCTATGTTTTAATTTTGGTCAACGTTGTATGGAAGCTTTTTGTTCATCTTGTAAATGTTTCTACAAGTGATTACATTCAACTTGCTTTGTGTTTAACTTAGAGCTTAACACACACACACACATACACACACACACACACACACACACCGTCTTGATTTTACCATGGCTATAGCAGAAATTGACAATGTCTTTCCACTTTCTAGGTTTCATATGGGAAGCAAAATGAAGGGAGCTTTTGCAGACAGGTTATGTGGCACACAACTTGTCTGGAGTCATGAAGAGATGTTCTATCTTTCATGAATTTTATAGTCTCTTCCCATCTGTTGTGGATTTTGTCTACAATTTCTTTTAGAAATTCCAAATTTTCTCATGCCAAGATATTCAAAGGAAAAATGCCAGGAGACAAAATAAAAGAATTCTTTCAACCTTAAAGCAGTGATATATTGGGAACATTGGAGAAGAGCTGCGAGTTAAATCTTGAATTGAAAGAGTATATAAAATATTAGAACTTTCCTACAAAGTAGAAATCATCTAAAGGGAATTTTTATAAGCCAGTTATTTATAATTCTTTTCTATTTCCTCCAAAAAGCTGTCACTACTTCATACATGTCATCTTCTCTCTTCTTCATAATTTCTTTATGTCACCTGGGTTTACCTTCATTATTCTGTTGGTATAGAGAGGCAGTGCTATTCCTCTGTCTCCTAAGTAAGGTATCTCCTTGTGAAAAGAACCCTCATACCTTTTAATTTGCTTTTCCTCATTTTAAAATACAGGAATTAGAACTGAGAGAGAGAGAGAGAGAGAGAGAGAGAGAGAGAGAGAGAGAGAGAGAGAGAGAGAGAAAGAGAGAGAGACTATTTTGATTTAGCTGTATGATTCATGAGCTAGCATGCCTCTACTGTACCCAATTTTCCACTGCCTTACTTGAGTATTTCTTTACATAGTCTCCTTTTCGTTCTTCATATACAGTATTTGCCTCTGACCCCTGGTAAAAAAAACATGTAGTGCCAGGAAACAGAGAGCACAGATGAATCAGCAGTATGGGTGCCAGCAAATGATCACAATAGGAATTTGAGTTTGAGAAACTGAGCTAACCACACTAACATCACAATAGTCTTGATCAAGTAGAGAATGTATTCAGGAAAATGGTGTCTCGACCTTAAAGAGTCCAGAAATCACAATTAAATAATAGCTAGGGAAACAGATCTTTACCTTGATTAAAATAGTAATAGTTTTGCCCTTTCATGAACAAATCAGAAGTGGGTAAACTACCTTAAACCTCCATGCAAGAATTTCCTGCATATGCCAAAATAAGGAGATTGGCAATTTTTCTCCTCAAATTTGCAGGGCATACAGGATAAAAAACAACCAATTCCATTTTCTAGGAATTGGAAATGACACTGTGAAATGTTTTTGCCTGAAAAACTTCTAAGTTGAGGTAAGAATGGCAGGAAACCTTTTAGGCTCATTGTTTCTCATGTCACAACTTTTATAGTGACTTACCTGTGCATCAGGGTGGTGACAGACTAAGTCTATTATATAAGGCAAGGGGCTTTGAGAATCAGTTTCTTTGTCTTTGTGGAAAATGGCAACCATCTCCTATCAGAACACTGAGCTGTGACCTTACTTGATAGTACTATTGGAGACTTGATAATACATTGGTTATGAGTGAGCAGTCAAATTCTTTCCAGAGTGCACACATACAAATCAGAGGACTTAGAACTCAAGCCAGTTAAATGCTCTTTGTCCACATTGAGGCTATACATATAGGGAAGCCATGGATGATTCAATTCTAGCATCAAGGGCCAAAACATAAGATTCTGAACTTGAACACATTCTTTAATTCACGCAGAGTCTAGTCAGTGGCATAAAGAAGCCTTATTGTCTCCAGATGCTTGAGCACAGTGTTTTTCTAATAATCAGCCAACAACTCAACTTTTCAGACAGAGGAAAACATTTTTGACATCCAGATTCTAAAACAAAAAAGTAACTCAATAGAGGCATCTGTGACTATACACCACACCAGAAATAGATTTAGCTGAAATGAATATCTGAAATAATAAGTCACCACATTAACAAATGAAACAATAGTCACTACCTTAAGATAAAATAATCAGAATTTTTTGAAATGCCAAGTTTTCCAGGAAAACCCATGAGTCATGTAAAGAATTAAGAATGTGTTGTGTTTGTTCTCATTATAAAGAGAGACAGAGAGGTGGGTGTCTTAGTCAGGATTTCTATTCCTGCACAAACATCATGACCAAGAAGCAAGTTGGGGAGGAAAGGGTTTATTGAGCTTACACTTCTACATTGCAGCTCAACACTAAAGGAAGTCAGGACTGGAACTCAAGCAGGTCAGGAAGCAGGAGCTGATGCAGAGGCCATGGAGGGATGTTTCTTACTGGCTTGCTTCCCCTGGCTTGCTCAGCCTGCTCTCTTATAGAACCCAAGAGCACCAGCCCAAAGGTGGTACCACCCACTTGATCACTAATTGAGAAAATGCCCCACAGCTAGATCTCATGGAGGCACTTCCCCAACTGAAGCTCGTTTCTTTGTGATAACTCCAGCCTGTGTCAAGTTGACACACAAAACTAGCCAGTACAATTGACCCCTTGTCATCTTGACATACAAACACTTCACTAATAAGCCTCAACCCTTACTTTCTTATTCATCCCCAAGATCTAAATTACTTTAAAAAGTCCCACAGTCTTTACACATTAAAAGTTCAATCACCTTAAAATGTCCAATATCTTTAAAATTCAAAGTCTTTTAAAAATTCAGTCTTTTAACTGTGGGCTCCACTAAAATGCTTTCTTCCTTCAAGAGGGAAATATATCAGGGCACAGTCACAACCAAAAGCAAAACTCAAACTCCAGTGGTTCAATGTCTGGGATCCAACTCACAATCTTCTGGGTTCCTACAAGTACGTGGGTCACTTCTCCAGCTTTGCCCTTTGTAGCACACAGCTTGTCTTCTAGGCTCCAGCTGCCTGAACTCCACTGCTGCTGCTGTTCTTGATGGTCATCGCATGGTACTGGCATCTCTAAAACACTGCTATCTTCCACTGTAATTAGGCTTCACCAATAGCCTCCCATTGGCTCTCTTCATGGTGACAAGCCTCTGCTCCTATGTGTGACCCCTTCAAGTCCTGGGCCATCAATTGCAACTGAGGCTGCACCTTCACCAATGGCCTTCCATGCCCTGTCACTGTGCCAAGAGCCTCAGCTGCTCTTCATGACCCCTTCATGCCTTCAAAACCAGTACCATCTGGGTGACTCTTACACAGTACCAAGTCCAGCCACAACACAAAATACAACCGTGGCTATCTCTGGAACACACTCTCTGTGCTCTCAGAAAACACTTCCAAGAAGATTTCATCTCAGTGATGCTGGTCTCTTCTTAATCACCGCTAATTTCTTAGCTCCAGCTAACCAGCATCAATAGTCCCAGTAACACAAAGGTTTGCTTTAGTGGTTCTGGTATCTTGTTACTCACAGCTGATTCTTCAGCCCCATAACCAAAACCACAGAATCTTCACAATCAAAACATGGCCACTGTAAGAGACTTTAATCTTCCCTCTGAAATTTCACAAGCCAGGCCTCCATCTTTTGCACTGTTCTTAACATTGTCTTCCAAGCTCCTATAGAACTTTACACCAAGCTCTTAATATTCTAATGGCTTTTCTAGCTCAAAGTTCCAAAGTCCTTCCACAGTCCTCCCCAAAACATGGTCATGTTGTCACAGGAATACCCCACTCCTGGTACCAATTTGTCTTAGTCAGGGTTTCTATTCCTGCACAAACATCATGACCAAGAAGCAAGTTGGGCAGGAAAGGGTTTATTGAGCTTACACTTCCACATTGCAGCTCATCACTAAAGGAAGTCAGGACTGGAACTCAAGCAGGTCAGGAAGAAGGAGCTGATGCAGAGGCCATGGAGGGATGTTTCTTACTGGCTTGCTTCCCGTGGCTTGCTCAGCCTGCTCTCTTATAGAACCCAAGAGCACCAGCCCAAAGGTGGTACTAATTGAGAAAATGCCCCACAGCTGGATCTCATGGAGGCACTTCCCCAACTGAAGCTCCTTTCTTTGTGATAACTCCAGCCTGTGTCAAGTTCACTCACAAAACTAGCCAGTACAGTGGGTGTGAGGAAGAAAGGCAGAATGCCAACGGGTTGCAGGAAACCTTTGCAGGTAAAATGCTTGCCTCCTAGTCTGATAATCTGAGTTCAATTCCTGAAACCCAGAGAGAGGCTAAAAGAAAGAATCCATCTCACAAAGTTGCCTCCTGACTCTGACCTACATTTTGCACTTGACAGTCCAAAAGGTCAACATGAGTACAATAGGAAAGTGATAGGTAAAGGATTAAAGAAATCCAGAACATTATAAATTAATAACAATTCTTATTAAATCCCGATTATTTTATAGGAATGGAAATGAAAGAATTAAGATGTCCCAGATATATTATTTTCTTTATGTACTGAACAGCAGATACTGCATGAAGAAAATGAACAACCAACCAAACACAACATTGAAAGCTATGAATGTTATTTATCCTGATGTCTTCATCAGAAAGCTAAGCAATGAAAGGAAACTGATGAGATATCAAAAGATCTCACAGATCAGTTGTAAATGGAAAAGTGCTAAAATAAGCAGAACAATTTGAAAAGCAACAAGGACTGTAGACTTGCACTGTCTCATTTCAGAACTGGAAGTAGCATTTCTGCTTCAGTGGATACCTGTAAGATGTGATGACATGCCACTAATTGGGACAAAAATGTGCAAAAAAAGTGGTCATTTCACTGAATATGAAAATAGCAAGTTCGATTTTCATAAATCAAAATAGTAACCTAAATAAAATGAATGCATTTAGACATGTCACTTGTACGTGCATGTGCATGCATGCATATAAACACACACACATACACAGACACACACATGTGTATACACAATCTTTCCATACATGCTTATTACATATTTAATATACAACACAATTACATTATATTCATTTATAATTATATTTAATGTATAATTAAAGTCAGAATTATATGAACATACTTATATAGAACTGTATAACATAACAATTTTGAGAATTCTAAGAAACAGAAACATTAGAATTCTACCCATTGCTTAGAGGACAGCAATTGTACAGCCACTCCATAAACAGTTTAGAAGTCTCTTTAAAAATTAAACCCAAAATACTGAATAAGCATAAATCCATAAGCTCTTTATCAAAAGAAATCAAAACATGTTCACACAGATGTGTGCTTGAATGCTTATAATAGCATTGCTCATAATATCCAAGCCATGGAAACAGTCCACATCTCCGTCAGCAGATGCATGGATAAGCCAAGCATGCCATGCTCAACAGTGAGATACTATTACAAAAGGAAAGAATGAATTTTAACAGGATTATCTTAGGATCATACCAACCAGAAAAAAGCTGGATTCAAAACATTATATAATGTATCATTCTTCTTACAAAAATTTAAAGGGAAGGAGAGTGCTGAGAGGCAAAAAACACATTGGCTAT
Organism: Apodemus sylvaticus; assembly: GCF_947179515.1. Taxonomy (NCBI): domain Eukaryota; kingdom Metazoa; phylum Chordata; class Mammalia; order Rodentia; family Muridae; genus Apodemus; species Apodemus sylvaticus. The sequence continues at coordinate 16,726,131 of NC_067473.1, read as the reverse complement.
AGTCTTGGCTTCAGTACAGAAGCAAGATGAACTATTAAGGAGAGGGCAGAGCTTGTTTGGGAAGCAGGGTTCTAAAATGTGATGATTCTTGCAGAAATCTACAAATACCCTAAACTTCTGTATTGTACATATATGGCAAGTGAACTTCATGTAATGCATGCTGCAATTCATCTCACTGTTAAAAATAGTCTGTCATATTTGACACTATATTTTTTATATAATTCTTTGGAGTTCATCCTTAGAGAGCATTAGTTTATTCATCATTAAAAACAAGTTATGATTATGGACTAACTTCATAGAGTTTTAAATCCCCGAGAATTCCAATACAAAGAAACACTAGCCTCAAAGAGCTCGTTTTGACCAAGTCTTTACATTTATTTTTATTTTATGTATATGGTGTTCATATGTGCATGTGTGCATGGGATCACGTAGGCTTGGTCCCTCTCAGGTTAGAAGAGGGGATCTGATACCCTGGAACTGAATATATGAGTGATTGTGAACTCTGTGTATGGATCCTGGGAACTGAATCATGATATTCTGCAAGAGCAGCAAATGGTTGTAACTGCTTGATCATCATCCCAGTCCTTGTGAATTTTCTTTGTTGTTGTTGCTCTGTCAATTTCTTAAATAGTGCATCAAATAAAATTTCTATGAATGTTTTAAGTAACCAATATTTATAAGTTTATAATGGGCAAACAAGGAAAATGGCAATAATTTACATTGCTTTGCAATCTCTGGGATACCATTGACTAAAATCTCCTAAGGAAATCTCCTAGACTTGGGTTTTGGTTTTCAGTTTGACGTAACAGTGACTTCTTGGAGGTGAACATAACCATTGCACAGGGTAACTTCTTTTAGGGTTTTGATATTCATTTGCATTTTGGAAGCTTACAAAATAGGAGGCATCTATGTAATGTAATGTTTCAGATAGTCTTAATGTTGTGTATTTCTCCCCAAACCTTCCGAATCTACCTTCTTTCCACACTTAAATATTCCTTACCCCTTTCCATGTAATACAACCTGTGCTCTACTATCTCTTTTATAAGGCACTTTATTCTAGTTATATCTGTTTACCTGATAATTTCATATTTACAGATGAATAAAATTCTGTTTTTATAAGTCTGTTATATCAGATTTATAATTCTGTTTTTATATTTTCATTATTGTTTCATGAGTTGTACACCTAAACTATTTTTCCCCTAGATATTGGGAATAGAACATCAGTGAGCATGGTTGAGTAGGTCTCTCTGCAGTGGGATATAAATTCCTTTTGGTGGTATACCCCATGTCTAGGAGTGGTAGATTATGTGGTTGATTTATCAAGGAAACTTGATTTCTATAGTGGACACACCAGTTTGCATTCCCCTCAGCCATGAATTAGTTTTTCCCTTTCCCCACATTAATATTAATGGTGTATATGTGTGTGTGTGTGTGTGTGTGTGTGTGTGTGTAGAGAGACAGACAGACAGACAGACAGACAGACAGACAGAAAGACAGAAAGACAGAAAGACAGAGGGAGAGAGAGACAGAGACAGAGAGACACAGAGAAAGAGACAGGGAGAGACAGAGACAGACAGACAGACAGACACACACACACACACACACACAGAGAGAGAGAGAGAGAGAGAGAGAGAGAGAGAGAGAGAGAGAGAGAGATCTTAGCCATTCAGACTGGTTTAAAAGGAAATCTCTAAGTAGTTTTCATTTAAATTGCTCAGATAACTTAGAACACTTTGCTCAGTTCCATAGAACATTTTAATAAATATTTGGTGTGTGTGTGTGTGTGTGTGTGTGTGTGTGCGCGCGTGCGTGTGTATTTTCCCTGGTATAGAGGGCATTACACTCTTTGATTATAGGACAACTAGAAATCAAATTAGTACTGCCCTGAAAGTTCTCTCTCTCTTTTTTTTGATGTTTTATAGCCATTTTTATTTCTTCTTTTGAGTACTCTCTGAAAAGATTCATAGTCCATTTTTATTTTTTCTCATTTTTCTTTTTAAAAAAATATATTGGTTATTTTGTTTATTTACATTTCAAATGTTGTCCCCTTTCCCAGTTTCTTCCCCCAAACCCCCCATCCCAGTCTCTGCCATCCCACCCCGACCCCCGACCCCAGGCTCCACAGGATGTTTCCCACCTACCTGTCTACTCTAGCCCCATGACCCTAACATTCCCCTAGTCAGGGGCATCAATCCTTCACTGGACAAAGGGCCTCCACTCCCTTTGAGGCCAGAGAAGGCCATCCTCTGCTATATATGCAGCTGGAGTCATGGGTCTCTCTATGTGTACTCTTTGGTTGGTGGTTTAGTCCCTGGGAGCTCTGGGGAGTTCTGACTAGTTGATATTGTTGTTCTGGGTAGCCAACAAAAATTCCCAGATGCCATTAAAGCAAGAGGCTCCAGGAACTCAACAGGGATGACATTAGATGAAATACCCAACAACGTGGAGAGAGAACCTGTAGAGACCATATCCACAGGTTAGACACGACCTCTGGTTGAGGGATGGGGCCACCCACCCTTCTCAAAATTTTAAGCCAGAATTGCTCCTGTCTAGAGGAATACTGGGATAAAGAGTGGAGCAGAGACTGAAGGAAAGGCCATCCAGAGACTGCCCCACCTGGCGATCTATTCCATATGCAGCCACCAAACCCAGATACTAGTGCTGATGATAAGAAGTGCTTGCTGATAGCAGCCTGAGAGGCTCAGCCAAAGCCTTACTAATACAGATGGGGATGGATGCATGCAGCCAACCATCGGACTGATCAGGGGCACCCCAATGGAGGAGTTAGGGGAGGGTCTGAAGGACTTAAAGCTTCTTTACTGATTACTAGTGTTCAGAGCATTAGAAAAATCAATAATCTTATGCAACTATATGCTACATCAATGATTCATTTGGGAAGATATGAGTGCAATGGCAAATGATTGTTGTGGACTCTACTAACTGATTTCTCATTAAATTTAAAATCAATTCCGTAGGAGGAAATTAATGCCTAGTAATAGAAATTTTCATAAGAACATAAAGATGGGAAACACTTAGACCCAAAGAGTAAAACTGTTAGTACTTAAGTGAATACACATAACATCAAACAGTCTAAATGGTATCAAAGATCTTACCCAGTGTTGATTCCTATAAACCATGAAACCATGCTATACGTGCTTATGTGTGCAATAGTAGCATGACAGCATCATTCCTGTGCTGATAATCAACCATTTTCTGTTTGGATTTGAGGTCCACTCCATTTCTCTTTCCAACTCTAGGGTTCCTCCTGATGCTGACCCAGTGCAGGCTGCTCCAATCTCTCAGAGTTTGATTATTATCCCAGATTTGTCTAGCTAGCCTTGTTTCCTTGGTGTCCTCCATCCCTTCTGGCTTTGTGCTTTTTCTGACTGTGCTTTGAGTTCCCTGATATCTGAGGGAGACATTCCACTCATGACTGAGTATTCCATTTGCTTCCTACTTTGCAGCCATGGGTTTCTATATTTGTTCTCAGAACTCCTGCAGGTTGAACAACGTGTTGATCTTTAAGTAGAGCAGAATGTTATTAGATATCATTGTATTGCTCTGTTCATTTAGGAGAACCATAGTATTTGGTTTTCTCTAAATGCATGAGATATCTAGAATCAGGGTCTTGGTCACAGAAGCAGCACCCAAGATGGGTTCCATCTCATGGTATGGGACTTCAATCAATTCAGACATTGGCTACTTACTACCCCAATACTGTGCCACTATCACATCAGCATATCTTGAAAGTAATTACCGTGGAAGAATGAAGGTTTGGAGTTGGCTTGGTGTTTTCCTTTTTCCTCTGGCAGAGTACCTTCCAATACTATGGAAAGTAGTCAGTAAAAATGAACGTTCTTGATAGGTACAAGATCAAATTCTCCTTGTTCAATGAATTGTGTAGGTTGTTTTCAGCAACAGGGCATTACCATCAGTTTGTAGGTACTAACCAATTATAACCTTGACAATAGCCTGTATAATAGGGGTTCCCATGGGACCCTTTTGGTCAACAATTCTATTATATGTAGCCCATTCCCTGTACTGAAAACTTTTTATCTGTTGCCAAGGGATGGTCCTTTACTTCTCTGTCTCTACAAATATTTGGTAATTTCATTTATAACACCTTTATATTTGTACGTATTTTTTAGGATCGTTCTTATGTATTGTGTTTCCATGCTACCCGTAAAATGAATCACAGTTTTAGCTGTATCTTCTTGTATTCCTTCCCTTGTCCCCATCTTCCCTCCCTTTCACATTTGATCCTCCTGTTCCACCTGGCAACCTGTCCACTGAAACTATCTATTATATTCCCACTCCTTGTTTTGTGTTTTGATGGTTGGCATTTTTGAATATGGTAATGTATATGTCTTATATCTAAATGTGTTTCTTGGATTTTTTCCTTTAGTTCACTTTCTCTTGCTGTTTGATTTGTCATATTCTATATGTTTATTTTTTATTTATTTTATTATTTTCATTATTCTTCAAGTACCTGTTTTCTAAGGAGACTTAAAGGGTTGGGATCCAGGTGTGAGGGGACTTGGGAAGGAACTGGGAGGAATAGGGAGAGGGAAAATTGTAATCAGAATATATTACATGAAAAAAGCCTAATTATAGTAAAACAAAAAAATTGAAATTAAAATAAGAGATAATGCAAATTAGATTAAGTGTCAATTAAAATAATTTTGGTTTTAACTAAATATCTTTCAAATGTTCACACCATATTCTATATTGAACTTTTCCTTGAAAATAGAGTTTTCAATATTTTTGCTTATTGATTCTTAAAGCCACAGTTGTTCTTGAAATTTTATTTATGAACTTCTCCTAGAACTTTGGCAATATTTGAGTTGATGTTTACTTACCAATTTAAGTTCATTTTATAAATTATGTGTTTTATTTTTATTTTCCCCTTTAATTTATTTATCTATTCACTTTACACCTTGACTGAAGCCCTCCTCCTCCTAGTCCCCCTCTCAAAAAACCAATTTCTTCCATTCCTTGGAAGAAATAAGAGGCTGACACAGAAAAACTTATGGGAGCTGCACAGGTGCTGGGTTTTATAAAGACAGTGGTTGAAAAACAAAGAGAACTAGCTTTGAACAGGGTGCAAGTAAATACTGACACCCAAAGAGGCCATTCTTTGACCATTACACACAAGTTGTGAAATGTTCACTCCTATACTCACTCAGGAACACATCCACCCCCTCTATCACATACAGATGCTCACACATTTGCAACTCCATGTATATGGATTAAATAAAATTATACTTTCATATCTTATCAGTGTTTTTAGTTCTTCTAACAAAATCCTACATTCTAGTTGGATTAAATAACAGAAATTTATATTCTCACAGGTATAGAGCTTAGAAATCTGAGATAAAAATCCAGATGAAAATAAGGCCAATTCTTCCTGAAGACCATGAAAAATGGACCCTCTAGAGGCTTCTCTATGCCAGCTTGTCTGTCTTCTGATACTCTTCACTCCATCTATATCTTTCCTCCATAAATTTATTACAACAAGATGAATGATCATCTTAACTTGATACCTAGTAAATTACCCTATTTATAAATGCAGTCACATTTAAGGGATGAAAAGTTAGTCTCCAGTGCATAGTTTTTGAGTTCAAATCATAGTATATATACAATAACAATGTGGTTTTACAAAGCATAAAATTCAGTGCAATCTTTTCCATTTTTAGCATAATTTTTAGTAGACAATGTTTTCACACTTGGAATACAGTAACATTTTAATAACACTGGAAATTCATTTATGGTCCTTTTTTATTTTCCTAAACAAATGTGTTCATTATGAAATAACAACAAGCAAGAGTATTGAACAAAACAGAAAATAAAGTCAAAGCTCAGTCTTAAAGCATTGAAGCAACTCTTACTACAATAAGGCAGATAGCACTCACCAAGTCAGCCATGATCCAAAGCTGGAACTATCAGCTTGGGGTTGAATTTGAATCATAACCAAGCTCCAACCTCATTCCTTTGCACTAAAATGTCAGTGACACCAAAGTGGAAAATACAAGGCCTTATGGGTAAAAACATGATAGATGTCACGTCCTATAAATTCCAGGCCAAGAGAATTCCTAGATCTTGCAGGAAAAAAAAAAAACTTTTAATTTAATTTGTAGTAAATGCAATTATATTAACTACATGCAATAGGAAAATATATCTTGGAAGTAGAACATTTAATATATAATATTTTATATTTTATTGAAAAGAGATTTTTTTCTTTCTTACAATATATCTTGACCAGTTTCCCTTCCCTCCACTCCTCCCACCTGCCCTGGATTCTCTTCTGCTGTAACTATCCTCCACTTCCCTTCAATGGAGGCCTCCAAGGGACAAGGACCAAACACGACAAAACAAGATACAGTAAGACAAGGTAAATTTCTCCTGCCTGAATGTTATGACTGTTAATAAACAATTTGTATGTGAGAGCAATGACATTGATCGAAGGACTGTCTTGCCCCATAAACAATTTTATTTATTTGAGAATAAAGGGTTAACTAGATTTTGATTATTTATAGAAGATAACACCAAGGACAAATAACACCAATCAACAATGTCAATGTGGCTAAATTAATGTAAAAGTGGCGAAAGCCCACACATGCACCCTTTCGTTCCTGAGAAGCATACAGCAAATTAAATGCTGATTTTTAATGGAAAATATGTAAATTAGAAAGTAAAATTATTAATTCAACTTAGTCAGATATGAAGGAATACATTGTAATTTAAGAAAAGTACAGAAAGTGTGTCCTTCTGTCTTGTAGACTGATTTCAAAAATCATGAGGAGAGGGATATAAGGAAAAGGCGAGGAAAAGTTTAGATCTTCACAAAAAATAGTCTGCATTCAAAATCATTAGACCACAAACACACTTTTTTTTTACATATTAATCCAATCTAGGCCCATTATTCTTTGATTTTCCTTGTAATATTTTCACCAAACATAACATTATGGGCAGTTGTATGTCTACTTTTAATTTTTGACAAATTTTATGAATGACAGCACCCAGCAGGACACATGCCTTGCTCTGGGCTTATTAACCCCATGCTGAGGACATTCCAGCCGTTTAATTACTGTCCACGTGTTTCAGAGTTTAAAAGTGAAAGTGAGATGGGAGAGCAGACAGCTGAAGAAGTGTTACCATAAAAGAAGAGGCCAGTGAAATGCAATAAACCTAATCTTAAACACAAATGCACACAGCTGTGCAGTCTTCAGGCTCCAGAGAACCTGTTGGCATGTAACACAATATTAAGAGAAAACACTCCTGTTCTCAGAAGAAAGTTCCCCATTCCTTTTGCTTTCTATTTAAAAAATAATCTTGGACCACAAGTCATCAGCTGCATCCAGAAAGGCTTCTTCTTCCTGAGAGATCCCTGCCCGAAACGATGAACACACAAAAAAATATCCATTTCTGCATCTAATTGCAACTGTTACCATTTGGTAAAAATGTCATTAGCTTTTAGAGTGCATAATAGCTGGGGGAGGGCAAATCAATGTCAGTATTTGTGAATACACGTTATTAATTCATTAAGATATCATGTTATTCTTTATTTCTCTAAGTAAACCTCCTAACAAGCTGCTATATATTTTTTTTAATGAATGAGTGAGTGAATAAATGAATGAATGAAAATCCCAGTTTTCCTTATGGCCAATACTTTGTCTTTGGTAATTATCAAAGTATATGGAAACTGTATTTTAAATAAACAATTTATAAATGGATAGGACATTTTGGTTCTTGAGATTTGGGGGTCAGGGATTTACAAATCCCACAGAAAAAACCTACACATATGTGAATAGTCTGTATGCCTAGTCTGTGATACCATGTTGTTAAGCAAATGAGGAGGCTTTAGTGATCTTCTTATTACATTCCTGACATAGATCTTTCGTATCATGTACCCTTAAAATCTCAATGACAATTATAAGAGTCAACATTTATAAATCTGTTATATAGAGCATGGAGCTAATTCTTATCAACTAAACCATGGAAACTAGAATGTCTTACTGAAAATATTAAAGCCTATCATATTTTCCAGTGGAACAACATGAAAGCAAGACTAGAAGACAGTTTAAGCTATTTGTAGCCAATATTTAGGACAGGAGAATAGGCTTTGAATACTAAAGATGGAGAGGTGTTGCCATCCATTGTACCTGGTTGATGTGATCTGTATGGGTATAGAGAGAATACGAAGAACTGTTTTACCCTAATGGGTTGATGTTTATTTCTTTCCTGTTGCGTGACATGGTGGATATTACAATGTCTTCCAGGATTTAAACATTCTGATTTTAAGAACCATAGAGAAAGTTTTCTTCGGACATTCAGCAACTATCCAAAAAACTGTCCCCAGCCCTTTCCCTATCAAGGAATCTAGAGAGACTTTCAAATTACACACTTTGATATTTGAAGCAAATGAAAGGAATTGCGGCACCCTCTCGGGGCACATACTAGTCTCTATTGAGGAGAAATAGCTCATCTGCACCAGTGTATTCCTTTTTTCAATGACCCTGACTCCTTGATCTTCTTTCTTATAAGCCATTTAAGGGAAGAATAGAAAATAAGTATAAAAGTTCACACATGGTATTGTTTGGCTTAATACCTAGAATGTAAAAGGACTTTCATCTTCCCTTAGGTAGAAAACCAACTTGAAATAAAGATGAATATTTCCACAAAGCAGAAGCATTAAGATAAAATAGGGAAAATGGGAGAGTCTGTCTCTGAAAATGAGAAGCAAGAGGCTGGGGTTAAGAATTTGCTTGCTGTCTACACTAAAGGAGGGGTACACTTGAGGATCCCACTTTCCTATTGTCCTCGTAGCTTCATTACAGAACTCTTTTGTCATTGAGCTGGGAGCAAAGCAGGGAACAGAGAGTAGGCCTAATATCACTGATGAGATCAGAAGAGAGATAGGTAAGGACTACCAATAGAAAAATAGAGCTGATGTACTCATTGTGTAAACTTGAGGACCTCAGTCCCATCCCCAGAGCCCATGTAACAAAGACCAGACATCAGAGAATGTATTTGTAATCCTAGTGCTAGAAAGACAGAGATATGTAAATCCCTGGGGCTTTCTGGCCAGCCAGTCTAACCTACTTGGCCAGTGTTACCCAGTGAGAAATGCTGTCTCTACACTTAAGAAAAAAACATCTTAAGGTCAGGTTGTCCTCTGACCACAGTGCCACCCCTCCTCCACATACACATACACATCACACACACACACACACCACAGGCACACATACACACGGTGCACATAAACATGCAAATATACACATACTGAACAAAGAAATACCACTGATGCTCTGGAAGTGCAGCTTCAGTCCTTACTTAAGAGCCTCCGTAAATCTCCATCTTTTTTTTCCTTCTCAAAATTTAAGAAGTCTTCATTTCACACTTGGAGGTCTGGTACCAATCGTATGTGCTAGTCAATATTATTTGAATGTTTTATACATGTACACAAGGAATCAAATCCAGTCACTTCACTATCTATCACCAACTGCCTTTTAAAGTTTTCCCATAGTCTTCATTCTCAAGATCATTACTGTATTTATATAGTATATTGTTTAAAGTTGAAAATGTTGGTATCTTTTCAGACAGACTCTTTCCATGTGGCTCAAGCTGTTTTTAGACCCATGGCAATATCCCTGTCCAGCCCACTGAGTACTAGGATTATAGAAATGCACTACTACAGCAGCCTTAATGCTTTTCTCATGGATCTCACTGGTTTTGTACTTTGTTTGTTATATTAAACAGGTCAATATAGAAAAACAGTACAATTAATCACAAATGAACACCCTAAATCACTGCCTTAAATTATTAACAAGTTTTATATTGTATTTACATAAAAACTGAGGTAAAGAATAACAATGGGATATTTCCAAAGTAGTCATAAGATTAACAATTATAAATCCTGTATTTTAGAACCTGTATTATATAGTCTTCTTCACTCTGAACAGAAAAGAAAATATGAAATCTCTGAAAACCATGTCCTAATAAAATAGCATTAATAATAGAATAATTTGTTTCCTTAAATATAAAAACCATTCAGAAATTCTTATGAACTATATTGCTTTCTTTTTCCCAACTATTAAATATATTTTGAATATGTTTACAAAGTAATGGGCACTTCATTCTAAATATACTAATTTGCCTATATAATAAATTATATACTACAATAGGTTGATTTTTTTATGTTAATACTTTAACATGAATTTTGAAATCAAACAATGATCTGTGGTAGTTGTAGAAACTATCTACGGCAAAAGCATAATAGCATATTTTTTAATTAATTATCCTGATAATAAACCCAGATTTTCCCTTAATTTGCTAATGTAAGCTAGGATCGTAATTTTGTTCAATTTCTATGACAATTATATGAAAGGAATTATTATACAATTGCATTTTCAAATAGGAACCAGAAACTATTTCTAAACAGTGTCTATCACTTAATGCCATGAATCATCAGAGTTTTAAATTGTGCACAATGACATATTTGCTTAAATTTCCTGGTAAATTTAGAAGCCTTTTCTATAAGATCATGATGTTATGCGTGCTTCCTTGGTTATTTTACATGAAAATTAATTTTCTGTAATCTGTGTTTACTGTTTTAAATGACAACACAATTGCTTCAAATATGAAGTCATAAATCTAAGAGGTAAAAAGCCTGTAGTACAATGCCACGAGTTGTCTTTGGATCAGGACACTAGTGACACTGATGGCATATGACACCCTTCCATAGAAGTGTTGTCATGCATGTCCATGTGAAATTTATGGGTAGACCTTTTAACTCCGGTCTTCCGTGGACAGTATGTTTTGCCTTCTGGAAGTGAGGCACTTTGTTATCAGAATGTAACTCAAGTCTCTAGGATATGATTACATACTTAAGGCATGAAGAATTAGCAATGCTTTCAGTAGTCCCTGTGGACTAACTTTGGCTTTACAACTGAACAAGATGGGTAGCTGGCCCACTAGTCATCTGCACATTGCATTCCAGAGGAATGTCATAACTATACTCTTAGTTGTGTTAGGTATATTATTTATGACAACAGTGAAGTCTTATGATAATATCAACTGAATAACTATATATAATGTGTCACTTTAAATGCCCAACGAACAAGGGTGATAATGCATCTTGATGTTGCTATTCATTCAGAAACAAGTGACAATTTGGCAGCAATCTGTGTTATGTTAAAATTTCTTAATACCTCTTTTTTATGTTGTTTCCTAACATGGTCACTTTTGTACTTACAAGGGAATAAAAAGCATACTTTTCAGAATAAGTAATTCAAACACAAATGAATAAATCTTACTCAATGACTTTTTGTCATTAAAAAAGAATCTTGATGAAATTGCATTTATGTATAATGGAATAAGACAAAATATAATCAATGCTCAGGTGAAAAGTTTAATATATCCAGGCAAAATCCCCTTTCTCCGGGCTTAATGTGCATGGTTCTTCTCAGCGTGGCAAGGGTATTACAGATAGCCTTTGCACATGTTTAAAAACCTAGTGTGTATTCCTGACATGCTTAACTTAATCTAATGAACATAGAGATTAAGGTACACAAATGAAACTTCAGCAATTTATAGTTTTTGGATAATTTCAGTGCTCTCTGCCTGTTGGATGTCCCTGCCAGGAACACTTATAAATCAGATCATGGCTGAAAGGATTTGCTTGTAAGCTTCACTGGTGAAATACCATTAATGTAAGCATTTTAGTAGTTGTCTGATAATCACTGCAACGTGTTTCATTGATTCACATGATGCATTTGCCTTCACCCAAATATATGATCTATCTGGTGATGTTTATACTTTGTCCACTTTGAAACCCAAGAAAAGCATTGTTATAATATTTTAAGAATCAATATGTTATAATTGTTGCTAATTAACCCAAGATAAGAAACCAGGATTTCAGAAGTCTTGTGAATAAATTCCATCTCCAGTTTCCCATACTGATAACTAAATTTGGAGCAGTTCAGCTAATTTTTGACAGAGACTGATTGCTACATTTTCTAGGCCTAGTCCAGAGTTTGTATGTCTTATTATCTTTGAGTATGAATTACCTACACATCCCAGTTACAAGCTTCAAATTGGAATTGGAGTATTTACAATATAATCAGAGAATTTCATTTTTTTAATTTTATTGGATATTTTATTAATTTACATGTCAAATGTTATCCTTTTTCCCAGTTTCCCCATCTGGAAAATCCCTATCCTATACCCCCTCCCCCTGCTTCTATAAGGTTATTCACCCACCCACCTCCTTCCTCCTCCCTGCCCTCCCATTGCCCTGCACAGGGGCATCTAAGCCATCCCAGGACCAAGGGCCTCTCCTTCCATTAATATCCAACAAGGCCATTCTCTGCTACATATGCATCTGGAGCCATGGGTCCCTCCATGTGTACTCTTTAACTAGTGGTTTAGTTCCTGAGGGTTTAGGGGGGTCTGGTTGGTTGATACTGTAGTTCTTCCTGTGGATTTCAAACCCTTCAGCTCCTTCAGTCCTCTCTCTAGCTTCTCCATTAGGTACTCTGTGCTCAGTCCAGTGGTTGGCTGCAAGCACTATCCTCTGTACTTGTCAGGCTCTCGTAGACCCTCTCAGGAGACGGCTATATCAGGTTCCTGTCAGCAAGTACTTCTTGGCATCTGCAATAGTGTCTGGGTTTGGTATCTGAATATGGGATGGATCCCCACGTGGGCCAGTCTGTGGATGGCCTTTTCTTCAGTCTCTGCTCCACACTTTGTCTCTGTATTTCCTTCTGAACATTAAAAGGCTACAATAGCACATAGATACCACCAGTCAGTCGTCATGTTTCCCATGTTGACTCATTCAGACTCAGACATTTACAACCTGCAGCCTGCAGGCTACATGCATACTAGATATCTGTAAATGTCCTTCCCCCCACCCCACCCCCGCTCCCACCCAAAGTGTAGATGAAGGTCATGTTGCCATATCAGTAGGTTCGATATTCTTCCAGACATGCCACTGGGGAAATTCAAATTAAAACTCTTCAGATTTCATCTTACTCAAATTACAATGGCTGAAATAAAATAAAGGCAAATTATAGCCAACACTGGCAAGGATGTGGGGATAAAGAAAAATGCATTCACTGCTGGTAGGGGTGCAAACCAATGCAGCCACTATGGAAGTCAGCTTGGCAGTTTTGTAAAAGGCTACAAATATAGTTCTTAAATGTTCCAAGCACACTACTTTCGGCCAAGATTCTCACAAGATTTCAATATCTCATTTCGATGCTGGTTTTTAAAAAGTCATATGAAAACCAAATATTGAAGAAGGTCCATAACACACGCACACATACATACATATATACATACATACATACACACACACACATACACACACACACACATACACACACACACACACAAGCACATTTTAAAATATTTGAATGGGGTTACCCTATTTTTAAAAGGAAGAGAAAACCCACAGAATAACAAACTAAAATCTCAGTGTTAGTAATGATAAGAGTCTATTACTGAAGATGCCACATATTTGCATCACAGAACACTGGGAAACCAAGCAGGCACTCACTTGGAAGCTTCATTCACTACTGGTTAGCGTTCATGGAACTAAAAGGTACTGTGCTTGCAACAAAAAGAGAAAAAGTAATCATCATACTTGTCCAGATCTGAATCCTTTGAGTTGCAACACTGACTGACCTGTTGGGATGTGCCATATTGGCGGAGTAGTTGAGTACACTTGTTGCACTTAGTTTTGTTTCTAGCACTTGGGTCTCTCACAACAGTTTGTAATTATAGTTCTAGGAGATCTGATAACCTTCTCTAGCCTCTAGTGATACTGAACATGAACATGGTGCACAAACATACAGGTGTGCAAATAGTCACATATAAAATAAGATGAATAAATCTAATAAAAATAAGACAATTTAAAAAGGATATGTCCATTCCATAGTAGCTGCAATCCTATTGGAATGACCATAGTTTATGATTGTATGTTAAAGTCTACTCTACAAGATATAGTTATACCTGGCACCATTACCAGGACCAACAACCAATGTAAAAATAAGCTCTTGGGGAGGGCCTACTCTACTAAATGTATGTAGTTCTTGACTAACTTCTAATAATTTATTCTTATATACATAATTAAAGTACATCTCTCAAGTCTCACCAGAAGTGCTTCTTTTTGGAAGATAGTGATTGCCATAGAGACTTACAACTTGCAAATATACAGAGGACAAGTGAATGTAGAGTTGTAAATCCTAAGTGAGATATGTATATCATACTTCTCTCAATTCTCAGGGATTATCCTGAAAATTGAGGTGAAAAGATTGTAGCAGCTAGAGACATCAGATGACTATACCAAAACAGTGTTTTCTAGGCACAATAGTACTGTTACATAAATGAACTCATAGCATGTGTGACACTGTACACAAGACCTATGCAAGACTGGGTCAGATGTTAGAATCCCAACAAGGATAGGGGGATAACATGAAATCTCTCTGCTGGTGGAGGAGCTACTGATAATGACTGTAACTGATAGACACACAGAGAAAAAAGACTGTTTGTTTTATGGTGTAACTCCTGACAGAATAACCACACTCCAGTGGATGGCTACATATTTAAGAGTATAAAGGCAGAATAAATTGTACTCCATATTTTTTTTTAAAAAAAAATCATGTCTAAACATTGGGTGAGTTAGAAAACATTGTTGATCTGGGAGGGATTGGGAAAATAAATATAATCACTTCCTTTCTAACAAAGATTTAAAATATGAGAGTAATTATTGACCTATTAGCATAGATGCTGTCTTAAATGATTTTAAACAGTCCAATATTTTAAAATAAGGACTTGGAAAAATGTCAGTCTTAGGAAAAAATTCCCTTTCTCAGAATAAGAAGACTTTATATTTCAGCTCACATTTATCAGCTGCTTGGTATTTTAATAATTTCTTTTTTCAGCCTACCTTGTTTATGGTGTTTCCTGGAATTTTACTTTTGCACCATAAGTACATTAATTCCGTAAGTTAAAGCACACAACTACTCTTTTATAGAATTCAAAATATAGATTCGTAGTTCAGAGAATCATTAATGAATTCCAAAGTATTCAGATGGAATAATAGTCTTGGATAAATTATTGATGCTGATTTGTTTCAGATTTGTCTCCACCAGAAAAATGGTAAAAGATTGACCATTATTAATGCTGTTATCTCACAGTATTAATATTAAAGTATTAAATCTTAAATGTTTTAAGATTTAAATACATAAAGCAGCACTGTTTCAGACTGAGAAAATTTAACCATGAATTCCATTTTAAAGGTACTTCAGCCAACACAAACTTTTGAAGAGAATACTTGTTGTATTTGTTTTCAGTGTACAAGTATATTTTCTTTCACATACACCCTTTACCTGAAACCCATCAGTTCTTCTCATTTCAGTTTAAAAATAATATTATCAGCAAAAGTTACTGTATATAAAATAACATTTGTAAAGAAACAAATGAAAAAATGTTATAGAAATTAAGATTTAGAAGTAAAACTGTAAAACAATTATGGTCTTAAGTATTTCAGTTTTTATTACAATCATTATCTTGTCAGATTGGGAATTTAGTGCTTTCAAGAAATCATGCTTAAGCATTTTGTGAGTTGGGAAGCTTGAACATCTAAGGTCAGAAAAGGCTCCAAGATGATAAACAACACACTCAACAAAAATGTAATGAAAAAAGACTTGACTTGGTTATAATTTACACGTGAGGTTTTTTTCTTTCTTCTGGATAGCATACCAGCATGCCTTCATCTATCTTCCTCTAAAATAGTCAGAGAAAGCACTGCATGTCACGGCACACACTAGAGATAAATCTAGTAACAACTGCTTAATTGAACTAAAAGAAAGAAAGAAAAAACCCTCTTCTCTCCTTGATGCCTTAATGTTCCTGGTGATTTACATTTCAAGATGTCCACTTCATATTGTTTTGGTTGGATGATTGGAGGAGAGAACCCTTTCACTGCTGTTTGCTTCAGTTGAGTTGAGATGGAATGGTTCCAGTTGTGTAAACAGCTCTTGGTGATCTCCAGCCTTCTTTCCAGTGCCCCATGGAGACACAGTTGATTAAGCAGGGCAGCATGTGGGCAGGTGTGGAGCATAAGCCCTTCTCAGTTCCACTAGCCAGGGGCCTCTGGTCTGCCTCTCGCACTAGTTCTCTCATGGCTTGGAACACAAAGCACAATTTACTTTGAGGAGATTTGGGTCATGTACACAAATTGGAGATAGAATTAAGTTAATAGAGGGCTTTTATCATAGGCTTGGTTGAAAGCAGTCCTCTGGAAAACAGAGACTAATTGGCTGGTCACTTCATGCATTTACATGCTCTGATGGAATGCTCTGAAGATAAGAGCATCCAGGCAACAAAGAGGATCCAATTAACGAGAACACTGGGCTCTGTTTCTGCCTGGAATTTGTCAATGGTAACAGTTTATGTATCTGGTGGATTTGTTTATTTGTTTGTTTGGTTGTATTAATGGAGGGACTATGGAGACAAAAAGAGAATTATAGCCCATAGCAAAAAATATAGTCAACGAATTTTTTGCAGATTCCAATTGTCATGCATGAGTAACTGCTTTGTGCATTTATGAAGAAGGAATTACAGTATTTTCTAACAATATTTCATATATAGTTTCAGAGTATAACTTAGAAGAAAAAGTTTAATACTATTAGTCTACCATTGATGCATAAAATATTTTAAAGGAACTAAATATTTCTTGTATCTCTACATATGCTAGAAATTGTTTATATGACAGTAAGGAAGGTTTTATGAATATTCTTTTACAACAAAAGAGCAATTATATTACTTGGATACTTTAATAAATACTAACCAATGACTTAAGTTTTATATTCAACATATTATGAGATGCAGATTTAAAAATATGTGAAATTATTTTGGGTGATTATACTTATGAGATTTATCCCATTTCTTTTGCCTAAACAAGAGGAAAAGCAAGTTTCTTGCATCTCTTTATATTCAATGCTATAATGATAGTTTAGATGAAATATGAAGAACAAAGTTTTGAACAACGACATATGTTTTGAGAGATACTTTAGTATATATTCAATAAAACCATAAAGAGTTGAAAAAATAATATAAAATGGACAGATTTCTTTGCTCACAGACTGGCATAATTATTAAAGTGAATGGCTATGCTTCTAGAAGCAATCTTCAATGTAAGTATAATTGACTTCAAATTTCTAGTATAATTGTTCAAAGAAATTTTAAAAAGAAATTCCAACACTCATACAGAAAGGCCTATGGCAGCCAAAATAATCTTAAACAATCAAAAGAGTTCTGAAGGTAAAACCACCCCTAATTGCAAGTTATACAAAAGATCTATCGTAATGAAATCAAAGTTGAATTTGTATCAAAACAAATATATTGACCAGAAGAAGAGAAGTAAGGACCCACATGTAAGCCTATATTCCTACAGATACATGATTTTTTCCTTTCATTCTTACTAAGGCAAAAATTATAAACTGGGGGTTGGGGTGGGAGAGGAGTGTCCATCACCACAGTGCTGGTCAAGCTCAATAGCTACATGCAAAAGAATGCGAACAGATCCTCTTATCACATTCTGTACAAAACACAACTCTAAATAGAGTGCTTCAGGATCCGACATAAGCTCTAATACCTTGAAATGATTACAGGAGACATGTGCTTCCTCTGGTAGGCACAAGAAAGAACTCTCCAAATAGAACTCTAATAGCATGGACATTAAGGCCCACAAGTGAGAAATAGAACCTTATGACACTAAAAAGTGTTTTTCCAGAAAAATGTACCATAATTTTATTGAAGAAGCAGTCTACAAAATGAGAAAAAAAACTTTACCTGATAAATATCAACAGATTTTATGTCTATAATATATAAAGAACTGAAAAAGAAAACACCAAGAAAATCAACCTCATGAAAAATTGGGTCATGTAATTAGACAAGGACTTTTCACAAAAAGAATTTCAAATAGCTAAGAAATATATTTTTTAAATGTTCAGCATCTTTAGCAGTTAGAGTGATGAAATGAAATATACCATAAGATTTTATCTTACTTGAGTCATATGGCTACAACTTTTTTAATCAAAACAAATAGATGTTTGGATGTAAGGAAAAGAGAAATTATATTCACTACTAGTGGAGTTTTCTGACAACACTAAAATTATTTCTAATATATGATACATTCACGCAATTAGTGGCCATATTCTAAAATTATACTACCTCCTGCTATACAGATACTTGCTTGTATATGTTCACTATTGTTCTTCTCACAAAAGCCAGGCAATGGAAACAGCTTAGATATCCATCAGCAGATTAATAACTGAGGAGAAGGTGTCACATATACACAATACATATATATCAGCTTTAAAAAAAATAAGATTACAAAATTTGTGAGTGAAGAGAAGAAACATTTTGAAAGATGTAATCCACATTCATCAGACAAGCATCATATAGTTTTTTCTTAGTTGGATGCCAGATTTGAGCCTTTAGATATATGTGCACACATTGGAGAGTAACTGCAGATGTTTCCTGCGAGGAACCATAGGGAGGCAGAGCTCAAGAAAAATGGAATAGAATGCAAGGAGAATGAAGGAGAAAAGAGGAAAAATAGAAAAAGAAGCACAAAAGGAGTGAGATAGTTGGGTAGAGAAATGAGTATGATGAGAGATAACAAAGACTAAAGATATTTGAACATGACTTGGAAATTTGGAAAAATATTTCCATAAAATCAAGAAGACATTGCTTCTGCAGATGTGTTAAAGTCTGAAGTACACATAAACACTTTACAATTTGGAAATGACTTCTTTATAGACAAATCTTCGCAGATAATCTATATCAAAGTGTCTACCCAATGTAGAAACCTTCTAAAGTGTGTACCATATACATATAAGAGTTATAAAGAGGGCTTGGGGAAATAATGACTCCCTCAGATGACATATGTTTTTTAAAAAAATTCTAGTGGTAGGAATCAGTTATCTTTTTTCAAGTTTTTGGTAAGATGATACTATATATTCCACTAAACACTGCAAGATAGTGTCATTTTGTTGTTGTTAACCTTCAGAATCTTATTCCTGGAGATTCTACATACTTGTGTCATAGAACATGGATTGATCAAACTTCAACTGACCTAGAATCCTCATACCTTCTGGCTAGCCTTCATAGTACTAAGATATTATATGCATATTAGTAGTTGAGAAATGTGTTGAAGAATCTTACCCAGCTATGAACCTTCAAAGTTACAATAAATACTGTCCTGGCAACCGCATGGAAATAAGTAACCAAACTCTGGATTGATATAGAGACACATTCACAACATAGAACACATGAATGAAAAACCCATGACTAGGTAGGTCATAAGCCTTAGGGGAAAATCTATACTATTATTCTGCTAAGTGGGTATAGTTATAGATTGTTCCCTAAGTTCTTATCATTATATCCATAGATTAATGGACTTCCCTATACTCATCAAAGATGCTACTTTTTGCGGTAGATTTGATTAACATAGATATTCACAACTGGTTAATGTGTTAAAATAAGAGATTGTAGACTAATCAGCCCTACATGATACTTATTACACTTACCCTTAAGTCTCAGGGATCATTTTAGAAGAAGGGGTAGAAGGTAAGATCTACAAGTAGTAAATAACAGTAGCAACATTGTAAGAGAGAGAGAGAGAGAGAGAGAGAGAGAGAGAGAGAGAGAGAGAGAGATTGTGTCTTTTCAACTTGCCTTAGGACACAATTGCTGGTCACTACTATCTCCTGCCTGGAAAAGCAAGCCCTTATCAATTTCTTAACTCAGTTCCTACAACCTGCCCTAAATTCTGTTGCTAAACTCCCCTGACCACCGGCCTGTAGAGCATCTTGTGCGACCATTCCATTTTGAGATTTCACATGGTTGCTTGGTTTTCCTCTTTTCAACATGTGGCGAACTCCTTCCTGTGTCCCTCTGTCTACCTCCAGGGACCCAAAAGTCCTACCTGCTCCTTCTGCCCAGAAATTGGCCCACAGCTTTCTTTACTGACATGAACCAATTGGGGAATAGGACCTTAGCATCAGAACTACCCCCTAGAGTGTCAGACATGGGCTCACTCTCCTGCAATGGGCCTTAATTTAAATCAGTCATGGCCATTCTTAGAAGACATACACCACCATTACCCCAAAACATCTTTCATGGACGACAGATTATAAGTAAAAGGTTTTATGGTTGGGTTGGTGTCCATGTTTCTTTTAGTATCCTTCAGAGTACCTTCCCATAGCAAAGAGACTAGAATATAGGGATGAAAACTCTAGGCAGACATCAGTTCAGAGTCTCTATACTCAATGATCCCTGTGAATGTTGTCCTCAGTAATGGGAATCTACTGTCAGTTTAAAGAGAACAATACTCTGTCTTAGTATCAGCTTGAATTATTTGGGAGTCTCCACTGGTCTTCTGTAGCCAACAACTGGACAAGGTATAACACAGTCCCACCATTGCAAGCTTTGCCCGACTAAAATAGATGACCAGTTCAGAATCCATGTCAACTATTACTAGGACTCCTCTCTAGTGTCACCCTCATAGATTCTAGAAAGTTTCCACTACACTATGTTTCCTACTGTCCCCAATATGTGATCTCTAATTAAAACTGTCTCTCACAGCATTATCTCTCTCCTTCCCACATCCTGTCTCAACTAATCCCTCCTGTTCCTGTCCCACCTGTCCATACTCCACCCACAAAATCTTTTCCCCTTCCCAGGGATTTCTATGTGCCTTTCCCCAAGGCACATTGATTTATCTAATTCTCTGGGTCTATGGACTGTAGCTTGGTTATCATTTACGTAAGAGCTAATATCCACATATAAGTGAATACAAATCATATTTGTGTTTCTGCATCTGGGTTATCTCACTCAGGATATTTTTTCCTAGTTTGATGCTTGTAAGTTTCATGATGTCAGTTTTAAAACCCAGTAATACTCCATTGTATAAATGTACCACATTTTGTTATTTTGTATATCTATTCTTCAGTTGAGGTATATATATGTATGTTTTTACCACTTTCTGACTATTATGAATAAAGACATTAATTAACAAGTGTCCTTGTGGAAGAATGGTGTTGTATATCCGCATCTTGGGGAAGATTAACTCACAATTTTCTGAGGAAACACTATATTGACTTTTGTAGTGGTTATACAGTTTGTACTTTGCCAGAAATCTTCTCTTTCCTCTTCATGGAGGAATTTTCCCTTGCTACACATTCTCACCAGCAGCAGTTCTCACTTGTGGTATTGATCTTAGACATTCTGACAGGTATAAGAAGAAATTTCCAAGTGCGCATTACCCATTTACTTGATGGCTAAGGATGTCAATAATTTCTTTGTTTCTTAACCATTTGAGATTTCTCTATTGAGAATACTTAATATAGATCTGTACCACATTTTTAATTGACTTATTTGGTTTTTACTTTTCTTTGGAGGCAGGATTAAAAATGGTTAATTTCACCTTATATTTCTAGGTGACAGTCCATCAATGATGAAAGTCAGGTCAGGAACTCTAGGCAGGAGTTTGAAGGCAGGTACTGAAGCAGAGGCCATGGAGGAATAGATTTTTGACTTGCTACTTATGGCTTGATTACTCTGCTTTTTTAATACCACCACTGAGGACCATCTACTTTGGGGTAGAAATGCTCCAACCATTTATTAGATCCATCTATATCAATTAGTAATCAGTAAAAATATATCTCTCCACAGCTAGTCTGACAATCTGATGGAGGCAATTTTCTCAATTGTGGTTCATCTCCCAGATAAATCCAGATCCTATTAATGTGGCAAAAAAAAAAAAAAAAACCTCCAAAAAACCCAAAAATGAACAAATAAAAAACAAAAGAACCCAGATGTCCTTCAACAGAAAATGTGATACATTTACACAATAGCAAAAGTATTAAAACAACAACAACAAAACTAAACATAACAAGAGCATAGTTGAAAGCTATTTAAAATTCCCCCCAAAAAACCTACAAAATAGAATTGTTTTAATATCTTTTTACAAATTTATATCCAATAATGCTATTAATATTATAGGAGGGTATATTTATTTATATATTTAGCACCATTATATATTTTAACATCACATAATATATTAATACCATATTCTGTATTACAAACAGAATAGAGAAATCCATCCTAACAACAGTACTTTGTAAGTTTTAGAGATGTTGAATGTATAAATCAATCAGTAAGATTTTTTTAAACTCACAAATAGCCATTAGAAACGAGTGTGTTATGAATAATTTCAATTTGAGAAATTTCAATTATGCTGTTACTACCATGGTCCATTCTATTTAGTTGCCCATGCAATATGGCAGCATTAGTTTTCTCTTTTCTATGATTTAAAATGCTACATTGTTGTTCATTTTGAGTAAAACAATAAAGTTGCACACTATTGACAAATTTGAATAGTTTCACACATTAATAGAGGTTGTATATTTCTCTTTCTGAAAGTGGAATAAAGAAAAAGTGAAAAAGACACACTTTCTGTTCACCATAACATGGTAAGAGGAAACAGAAATGAATTTCATAAATGATTGTTGCTTTAAAGTTTGCAACAGATGGCCATAGGGTGCTTTGCCTTGATAAGAATATCTCATTAGAGACTGGAGCTACGGCTCAGTGGTGAAGAGTATGTACTGCTCTTTCAGGGGACTGGAGCTAGTTTCCCTGCTCCCACGGCAGGCAACTCACATCAATCTGTAGTCCCAACTCCAGTAGATCAGAGCACTGCTATGGCCACTATGGGCACCTACACTCATTTGCACATACCCATACCCAGACATACACACACATACACACACACTTAAAGCTAAAATAGTTATTTTCTTCAACAGAGAAATACATTTATTTTTAAGAAAAAGGTCTCTGCTAATTTCAGACTTAAAATTTTAGCCCTTTTAGATCATAATGGTTCTTCACTAGAATACACAGAATTTAAAAGTGAGATATCTGACAAGTCCTTTCTATGAAGTTCATTCAGTTCATCTAACCTGGTTTTTCTGAGTCTTTTACTCAATACCTGTAACAACCACTAGACAGAGAAAGCGGTTTTTACAGCTATTGTTCCTTGTCCGAGAGACTGTATCTGTTTTGGTGAGTCAGTTATCTGCTTATCATCAATCAGTCAGCACAACTCACTGTGTTGTAAAAACCTGACTTTATCATCAGTTCCACTGCTGTTGTCCAGAGTAGTAAATGTTAGTACCAGTTACTTCATCCATTCCCTGTGTGTGAAAGAAAGGACTGATGACAAAGGGCAGACCTGAGCAAGCGTTTCTGAGAGGTCGTTGTATGTTTAGTTTCAGTCTGAACAAATGAGTTTGTAAATAAGAATTCAATTTTAGTGGATTTGACTACTGGATTAAAGTAAATAACAAGAGTGTCTTCTTGCCTGTCAACTAAAACAGTCCTTTTCATCCCTCAATTGGGAAAATATTTGAATTTCAGTGAATTGTTTCCACTCATCAGAGGCCGAACATCCTTTTAGAAAATTATCCTAGTGTTGTTAAAACTATTTCCACTCAGTCCTTTAGGATGTTTCGGTGACAGGAGATGGGATGTGGCATTGACCTCTAAAGGGATTGATTTTCTTTATAAAAACACTGAATTCTTTAACACACAAAAAATGAGAAAAATATGTTGCTCAGTGTTTTGCACTGTGAAGCACGTGTTTCAGTGACCCTTGACCAAAACAAAACATTAAAAGTGACATAGCCAGAAAAAAAATTATTTTGAAAATAAGCAGTTATCCATAAATAAACCTTCATAGTGTATATAAAAAGCTAATATATACACAAAACTTAACTGTTTTTCTAGGTCCGGGACATTTTGTACTTATGTATTTTACTTTATGTATATGTCTATAGGCAACTAGAAAAACAAAGCACATCAGACCAGATAGAGTCATATCAGTAAACCATCACTTTGTTCTTTATCTAGAAAGTAAAAGAGTACTATGATTTTGTTCTACATTTTCACAGCAGAATTACCAGGCATTGTGGTTACTTAAATCATCCTGTACATTGGGAAGTTGTACCATATGACTATGGAAAACCATGTGTGAGTGTGTTTATACATATGGACATAGACACATGGGGACACACGACTTGTAATGTAGAACAAAGTGTTCCACTAATTGTTTCAGAGTGGAGATAAATGTCTTTGTAGTCAACTGGTTTTGTTTGTTTCATTGTCTACCAATTGTTATGCTCATTTTCATTAAGAAAAAGACAAGTTGGCAAAAAGTGATTGAATGCTGGGAGATCCTCAGCACTCCTATCAACTCACCCCAAAACACTGCAATATTACTTTCAAATCTACTGTAGTACTGACAGTTACAGTGAATGAAATGTTAGCATTTACAGGAATGAGGGAGCAGCCAGAGCAACCTGGAGATACTCCTAACACTTGCTGTTTTCAGCTTTTATTCCTTTTTTTAAATTTTTATCTGTCTGCTTTTTTATCTTTTATTTATCTATACTCCAGATTGTATTCCCGACCCAAGTCTACCCTCAGACTGTCCCTCCTCCACAACATCCTGTCTCCATGAGGCTGTCCCCACCCCTCACTGCCCATTCCCCACCCAACCAGACCTCTAAACTCCCTGGGGCCTCCAGTCTTGAGGGTTAGGTAAATCCTCTCTGACTGAACCAGGACCCGACAGTCCTCTACTGTATATGTGTTGGGGGGCTCTTATCAGTTAGGGTATGCTGCCTGGTTGGTGGTCCAGTGTTCAAGAGATCTCTGGGGTCCAGGTTGAGACTGCTGGTCCTCCTACAGGATCGCCCTCCTCCTCAGCTTCTTCCAGTCTTTCCCTAATTCAACCACAGGGGTCAGCAGCTTCTGTCCATTGGTTGAGTGCAAATATCTGCATCTGATTCTTTCAGTTGCTTGTTGAGTCTTCTGGAGGGCAGCCATGATAGGGCCCTTTTTGTGAGCTCTCCATAGCCTCAGTAATAGTGTCAAGCCTTGGGACCTCCCCTTGAGCTGGATCCCACTTTGGGCCTGTCTGTGGACCTTCTTTTCCTCAGGCTCCTCTTTGTTTCCATTCCTGCAGCTCTTTTCAGACAGGAACAATATGAGTCAGAGTTTTGACTGTGGGACGGTAACCCCATCCCTCACTGGATTCCCTGTCTTTCTGCTGGAGGTGGGCTCTACAAGTTCCGTCTCCCACTGTTGGATATTTCATCTAAGGTCCCTCCCCTTGAGTGCTGAGAGTCTCTCTTCTCCCAGGTCTTTGGCGCATTCTGGGGAGTCCCCCCGCAAAACATCTTACCTTCTGAGATTTCCTGTTTCCATTCTCTCTGCTGGCCCTCGGAGCTTCAGTCCTTTTTCCCTTACCCAATACCAGATCAGGT
The DNA here is from genome assembly GCF_947179515.1 of Apodemus sylvaticus. Classification (NCBI taxonomy): domain Eukaryota; kingdom Metazoa; phylum Chordata; class Mammalia; order Rodentia; family Muridae; genus Apodemus; species Apodemus sylvaticus. The sequence continues at coordinate 16,700,728 of NC_067473.1, read as the reverse complement.
TCCCCTCTCCCCTCCACTCCTTCCCACCACTCCCCAGTCCTTTTTTCCTCCCAGATCCCTTCTTCCTTCCCCACTGTTGATTGCTTTCTTTTCCCTCCAAGTGGGACTCAGGCGTCCTCACTTGGACCCTTCAGCTTGTTGACCATTGTGAGTTCTGTGGACTGTATCTTGGGTATTCTGTACTTTTTTTTGCTAATATCCACTTACTAGTGATCATTAGTGAATTCATAATAGTGCATGAAGAAACATATCAGTGGATTACATGATTTATTTCACTGTTTTCACCTCTGTTGTCATATACTTTAGTCCCAGAATCCATTTCGTCTTGAATCTATTGCATGGGGGAAGAAAATCAGGTATCAGTGGACTGCTATTTGAAGTCATAGTAATATTATCAGTGTGACTACTTTAAGTTTTAGAGTTGTGGCTTCGTAATCTGAACAGTACATGTTCCCAGACAATCTCAGAGTAATGTTATGATTTCTATTCTAGGTATTATTTTGTTATAATTCAACTGTAATTGTTATAAATGAGCCTCATCTTGCTAACTGTTCTATTATTCTATTGTTAAATTCTATAGTAATAGACAATATTTGCCAATCATATTATGATGATCCACTGAGGAAATTACTATATAGGAAGTAAATAGTTTCCTATAATAGTAAAATAGCTATGGATAAATTAATACCATAGAAAGAGTGTATGTGTGTTTTGTTTTTTACATATCTTTTTTGGATCATTTATAGTTCATTTACTATGGTAAAAAATATTTCATTGCAGTCTGAATAACATTTGCTTGGATATAACACTGAGTGTTTTCACCTTAGTGGCCATTAGTAAGAGCAAATATCTGGTTATATAATCAGTTTGTTATGGTTTGGATGTGATTTGAGAGTGTCTTCAAGGATTTTTTATTGAAATATAATCTTTATTATGAAGCTTTTGGGGGATGGGAATTAAACCTGACTATACTATTTAGAGGTGGGGCTTGTTGGAGTTGATTAATATCAAAGGAGAAATTTATAGTAGAGCACTCATAATTGGATATTAGTGGATTTTTAAGAAAATAAAAAGGACAATCAGGGAGCACACACTCAAACACGCACATACATGCTTGCACATGCACATACTTGGTCATTTGCCATGTGAAGAATCATCACTGGACTCTGGCAGTAAGCAGGCCATGGACAGATTCAAACTCTTGAACATTAAGATCTGAGAATTAAAAAAAAAAACTGTACACAAATTCAACTTCAAGTAGTTTATTACAGTATCCAAAGTACTAATATGCATTTCCATTAAACCTTAATTTCCAAATTAGCCTTTGGACCTCTAATATTTCCTTAGATTTAGTTTGCTCATTTTGGTTGACATTCTATATGAGTTCCATGCAACAAATGCAGGACTCAAAAAAAAAAAACCTTCTTTGGGGACGACCAAGCTAGTGTTTGCTTACAGCTTTGTTCTAATAGAAGTAAATAATCCTGTGTTAAGATCTGTAGTTTTTTTTTTGGAGCTCAGAGTGCTCATGTGTTTCTGGTTTATGTAACCACCCATGTCATTAGAAATAGTCAAATATGAGGTTAAAATACCCAGAAGTGATGAGAATTTTAGTCATAATAGAATCATGATATTTTTAGGCACTTGTCAAAATTCAATTGGAAAATGCAGAATTTTAATATGGCAAACCTCGCTGAGTGGTACCATGGCTATCATAGCAAATCAGGCTCCTAGGAAAACGTTTACATTAACTTTTCATTGCTATCAAATTTTGTATTGCTATCTAAAGTTCTACATTAAACTTGGAAATATATTCTGGGTCACATTTCACAGTAGATTTGTCTACATAAATGGGAACCCTAGGCAAATAGAACAGTGAACACATTTATTTGATATTTTTCTCCTGTGGTTTATCCTAGTAAGAAAACCATCAAATAGTTACATATAAAATTAGGTCTCAAAAACATGCCTTAAAAATATATTTCTATTTTTGCTAATGTGTCAGTTAATATTCTTAAGCACAAGAAAACTCAGATACTATTTTTTTCTTGTGTTCTTTCTGTGAAAGCTAAGCACCCCCTTAACTATAAAATGTTTTAATAAAAATGAAAAGAAAAATCCTAGTATCTTTGTAAGAAAATATTTAATAAAATATTTTCATGTTTTGCTTAAAATGTTAGTTTCTTATTTCTAAATTATATATTATGTGAGATTCTGAAAATTGGAAAGAACACAAAAACCATCTTAAATTTTACATCTCAACAAAATTAATGATCTAAAATAATTTTACTCATGTTACTATTTTTCTATTTAAAACAAAAATTATACAGTACATTCTGATGATGCTTTTATACTCTTCCAACTCCTTCCACTTCACTGATCACACAAACCCTCATCACTCTTTCTTTGTCTGTCTTTAAAAAGTAAATAATATACAGATAAATGAAACAAAACAAAACAAATCAAGAACCACACACAGAAATAAACTCACACAAATACATACAAATTTAAAACCAAAACAACAAGCAAAACATCAATAAGACAAATATCCCCAGACAATAATGTATGAGACAAAACGATTACAAAAATATCGAGTTTGCTTCATGTTTCGACCATGTACTCCTGTACATAGAGCCTGCCCTGAAGTGTGTTTAAGATACCCACCGAGATTACATTGTAGAGTATTATCTTTCTTTTTTCTTTGCAAATGGGTGCCAGTTGCAGATAGCTTCTTGGTTAGGGTAGAGGCCAATGTCTACTTCCATTCTCAGTGCTGGAATTCCATTTGGCTTGAAACTATTCATGTCCTGTGAGTGCTACGATAGTCTCTGTGAGTGCTACGATATTCTCTGTGAGTTCTTATGTGCATCAGCCCTACTGTGTCTGGAAGACACTTTTCCTTGGAGTCACCCATCCCCTCTGACTCTTTCAATCATTCTATCCCCTCTTACCTATAGCCTCCTGAGTCTTGAAGGGAAGAATTTGATGAAGACATTTCATTTATGACTGAATTATCTAATATCTCTAAGTTCCTGCACATTGTCCAATTGTGTGTGGGGATCATACTGTCAGTTCCTATCTATATTAGGAAGATATATAGTGGTGGCTGAGTATAATACTGGTCTATGGTATAATAAATTAGGAACAATTTTATTGCTGTGTTCATTAAGCAGAAGTATAGAATTTAGTTTTCTCATATTCAGTCTCAGGTTCTTGGCTCCAATAGAGCATGAGTCACAGGTCCCATTTCATGAAGTGGGCCTTAAATCCAAGCACAGAGTAATTTACAATCCCCCCAAAATGTTTGTGATAGTGTTGATACAAACATATACACATCTACACACATATAGCATATTCAGAGTTGAGGTATTGGAGATATAATTTAGATCCAATGAGGTTATCAGGATAGCACCATCATTATTGAATATTAATGGATGTTATGAAGAAAGAGAGGGAATAAGGAAATTAAAGAATCACATTCATGTATATATGATTACCCATTTAGTCCAATATAAGATCTTTGAAGGTAGAATGTTATATTTGCACATATTAAGCCCTAAACAAATGAGCCACTGTTAAATGACTTGCTAAGCTAGGCATCCATGTTGCAGAGGGAAAATCAGAACACCTCTTTTTGTCTGCCTGGTTTATCACTTCTTTGTGCTATTTGGCATAATTGGATTAAATTTTATCTGTAGGATTTATTTGATAAATTATATAAGCATGTACTAAGGGATTCCTTTCCTCTTTCACATTCATCCTACAAGTATCACATTTTCACTTGTGTAGTGACATAAACTTCCTGGAGCACTGACATAGATTTTCTAGAGTAGCTTTTGCCATCTTTGTCTCTAAAACTACATTTCCTTATTGCTGATATATTTTTAGTTAGAAATGCTCATTCTCACTCTTCTTTGAAGCCATTATTTAATTTATTAAAGTAGTATAAATTATTGAGAACATTTTTCTATTATTTAAAATATAGAGACTATTAAACAAATTTGCTCTCTTTCCTTTTTTAAAAAAAAATTGGACTGTTTTACCCAATTAATTGTCTCATTTATCTAAGAGAAAACTCCATTTCTATTTGCTTTGCATCTTAGCATTTTTTTCTAGGATGACTGAGGTAAATACCTAGTTGAGGTAAGGAAGATGCAGAAGACAATGTGTGATTCCATTAGTCACTAGATTCCAGAAGTCACTTTCAAGGCCCCTTATCTATGAGCGCTCCACACACATCTGACTGAGAATTGCTTTTTTCAAGCACAGGTTAATGGATACTTGCTGGGACAGGAGTCCAGAATAATGATTTTCCCCCCTGAGGACAAATGTGAAAGAAAGCTCGGGAGATCTCTCAAGACTCTCTCCAGACCTGTGCAGAGCACTGATTAATGGCAGAAAAAAAAATGTTGTTGGCTCTTTAGAGGGCAATGAACAAACAAAGGAGTGCACATTGAGCTCCAGTTGATGGATGCTGACAAGGGTTCTTGTTGTTCTAATCGCATGGCATTACCTTGAGTACATTGCACCTGGCACTCTCCAATATATACTTTCCCTTTTTATACAGTATAATTTTCAGCCTATTAAGACTGCCTACAACTACAGTGAATTTAATAAGCTAACATTTTCATCACATAAAATTTATAGAGAAATTAAAGTTTAAGTATAAATAACCAGGGGACAACTATAGCAACTATCATTTCTATAATTATGGCATAGATTTAAAGTATTTTAAATAAAAAATTAATGGACACAGTGAAAAAACCAGAATTGACTGGTTTCCCATTCTTTGGATGACATAGATCTATGCTATAAGCTTATGTGAAAGGATCATTTCAGACTGAGGAATGAATCATCTGAACCTAAGCATTTCCACTTAACTCATGACAACATACATCCTCTCAGATTTCATGGGCAAAACTATTGCTCCTAAAGTAGTTATCAATAATTTTCAGTTATTCTTCCTCCACTAAGTCAAACAGAACTGAGCATTGTATCAATGCATGGCATTATTCTGGGACCTTGATCTTGGCAATGATACTGTGTCTTGCTTAATTCTTGTGTCTTATTTAATTCAAATAGTGCAGAGGTATTGCACAATGTTATTTTCGCATAGTAGAAAACTACCAGTATTTACTTTTCTGTATAGTTTCATTTTCAAAGTAAGACAATATTTCAGACATCATTTCTAACTTTTCTCATTTACATCTTTGTATTCCCTGTATTTTCTGTTTCCTTAGCTCATGTTGTATATCAGAACTCAATGAGTTGAGTTATTCTTAGATAATGGTAATTTATGCATCACATAATACCAAAAAAATTATGATACACACACACACACACACAGAGAGAGAGAGAGAGAGAGAGACAGAGACAGAGACAGAGAGACAGAGACAAAGAGAGTTGGAAAGAGACAGAAACAGTCTGAGTCAGAGACAGAGAGAGACAGAGAAACAGAGACAAAGACAGATGGAGAGAGAGAGAGAGAGAGAGAGAGAGAGAGAGAGAGAGATTAAGAGTTTAGAAGCATTATGTTAACTTAGACCTTTAAACAACTCTTTAGATTGACATCTAGTATTCTCTCTACTCTGTCCCCTATCTTATCTCACAAGGCGTAACTGAGTTACACCCTTCATCAAACCTCTGGCTTTACCTCTGCAATCAAACTCCTGAGTTCTCATGTTGCCAACCACATTCTTGATTACTACCAAGTGTTTTACTATTTCTTAATTTTGGACAATTTTCAACTCTCTCTTTTTTTTTTTACTATTAAATTTGATTTATGTTGTAGTGTTCATTTCACAGTCTAAGATAATTATAGAGTTACTACATATGAAAATTCTATGTTAAGAGAATTTGAATTCAGTTTTTAATCAGAAAAAACATAAGTTTAGATGATTTTACAATTAGCTCATAGTTGTGCATAGACTGATAGAAATTCTAATTTCTAAAATAAAGCAAAAGGAAGATAATAGAGAGATTGTCACAAAGAGTTTCATGGAGTATGGGAATATAAATTCTACCATGGGTGCAGAACAATAAATTCTTGGGAAAATTTATAGAAATGCTCACCAGCGAGTATGTGCAAAACCATCTTATTTCATGTCTATTATGGAAAAAAATCATGTTTGTTTTGAAGGATGGTTTGCACTATGCATCCAAGCACTTGTTAATAGTCTAGTCTTGTAAATGTGATAAGGGGATATTATGTGCATTTGTTTCCTGTGCAACAATCCTTCTGAATCCAACATGATGAACAGACACCTTCTCTGGAAAGTGCAGGTCTACAAGTGACTCCATAATGATAATTTATTTGTGGAGGTGAGTCTTGGAAATAAGTGTGGAAAAATGGGAAACTGGGAAGGAGGAAGAGCCTGTTCAATTAAAATGTGCTACCAGGCATGTCACCCATGCTTACCTAAGGCTGAGTACCATGCAGATTCTACATATTTCCATTTGAGGGACCAAAGAGCTCATCATTTATCCATATGCTTCTGCATTCTGGATCAAAGACTCCTTACAGCTTTACCCATATTGAAAGAATTGTAATCTCACAGTCTTTATGACAAAAGCGTCTGAGTAAAGAAGGAAATATTCAGACTGCTGCAGAAAACAATAGTTTCTGAGACGAGGGGTGGTAAGGATGTAGAAGATGCTACATGAGAATTTCCAGTACAGAATCCAGACTTTGTGAGAATTCAAAGGAGCTTTCATTGTTCCATCTTTTCAGACTCATAATCTGCTAATGAAATTCAGAGGCAGAAAATTCTGTGCTTTGTTCACTATAATTTAAAAAACCATCAGGCTCTTTGGGACAATTGTCACTTTTGTCTACACTGGGTCTTCCTTACTGCATTTGGTTAAAGCACCCCAATTTTCCTTTAGAGAATTAAACCCACAAAATAAATTTGAGGATGTGTAGAATCCCAGTCCTTCATAATTAGAAACATTTTACAATATTTGAAGGTATATTTGACCCTGCAACCACTTTTGAAACTAACCAGAGAGGCCAGTAGGGATCTAATACGAGGCTTGCAGGGGAAATGTTTTAAGACCACAGAACACTCTGAACTGTCAGCACTGGCAGGAGGAGGAACCTGTGAATAGACAGGCAAACCCGAACAGTTTCTTTTGTGTGATTTCACTTCTCCAAGTTTACATTTGCGTATGTGTCCATCTTCAGTGTTCCACTGACCTTCCACAATAACCCTGACCCCTATACCTGTTTCCATACATTTATAACTGAATGCTGGATCCTAACTAGATCATCGGAATGCTTGCCTAACCTAACCATTGAGTTTGCTTGTCATGCTGCATGGGAGACAGATTAAATGGCTCTTGTAAATCTGGATCCCATGATATGATTCACGTGTTTATTGGCACCAGTTAGAGCATCTTTTCGCATTTCTCTCCAGTGCTGTGGTCCTGCGTGGCATCATTGCTTTAGGCAATGCTCCCTGTTGCCCTGGTGTTTTCTATTCCCTCTGGAATTCTTGGTATTGTTCCAACCTCTAACTACCTCTTTTGCTTTCCCTACATAATCTCTCTCAACTGACAATGTTTAGGATTAACTAATTACCATCATTCAAATCTTGACTCCCCAATGCTGTTGATTAAAGCATACAGAGCCTATTTTGTTTACAAGTTCAGATGGTAATCACATGAATGCTATGTAAGCTTTGTTTAATTTTAACTGTCTAAAGAACATCTTAGTTTTCTTATCTTCAGTTTGTCTTTTACCGGAGACAAAGCCCATGGATCTTGTAGTCAAGTTGATTTGTGCTGAAGCTCTGGAATTGCCACCCATCTCTGGGAAAATTCTTAAATGTGCTTTTCCACCCTTGTATGTAAATAGTTAAAATATGTACGACTACCTACTGAGAAACATGGAAATTAAAGCCTATACAAGTAAAATGGGTGTGAAAGAATCTAAAATTTGAAACAAAACCTGGCACTTTATAATTACAGTTATTAATAAAAATAAATCTCATCTCTCACTTGAAAAATTACAAAGTAAACCAAGCATTTACTTTTGGTGAAGTACATTCAAATCGACCAAATTTGTGTGAAAACTTATTTATTTTTGAATTATGTTATTTTCTGAATCATTCTATTTTCTCATTAACTAGTGATAAAACTCTTAATTTTTTGAAGACATACTCTCCAAGTTTTTTTTTTCTTAAGCCAGTCTGCCAAAATGGTGGGAAGAAACTAATTCGACTAACTAATGACATTTTATAATCTAGCCTCGGCTATTTTGTAATCTAGCTAGGATCTGTAAGTTTAGAAACTTCATGGATAATGGGAAAAATGTAGACAGAAGACAAGGATGTGAGTGAAGATTCAGATGAATGAGACACTAAAGAAGACAACCAATGTGCACAAATCCATTAAGCCATGTATTTGTGAATTCAGACATTAGTCATTGGTTTTATAGCCGCATTTTAATTTTTATAGGAAAATAGTTATCTCTCAGTAGCATTTGCCATTCTTTAGATATATGTTTTACAAAAGTATTCAATTAATAATACTGGTGTAGTCATTTATAGACTGCAAGTTTATGTACTTTCAAATAAATTTTACTGTTCTTAATAAAAATTAACAGTCTTCCTCTCTCTGAGCTTAAGTTCCCCTGCATGTAAAGTAGAAAACAGAATAGACAAAATGTCTCACTACTACATGTTCAGTTAAGCAGGATATTGAAAACAATGAACAACAAACGTCCACGTCTCAACCACAACTACAAGCTTTTGTTAGTCCACAGATACTGTGTCCTGTGAACCTAGGGAACAAGGACAAGACAGAAATCAGGATCAAAGGTAGTTCCTATTGTGAGTCACTGTTAAGCAGAGTTATATAAGAGTTCATAAATGTAAAAAACATGATTATTCCAGAATAAATATAGTAAAAGATCATGAAATTAGTAAATAAAAACACAAGTAATAAAATACATGAGGTATTATTGTCATGTTTCTCTTTTCTAAAGATAATATTTCTCACTATAAATAATAAATTAAAATGGAATATTCACAACTATGTAATAGACTTTATGAATAACATTAATGACTTAAATATTTTCCAAGAGATGTTAAGCATACACATGTTGGGTAGGGATATTAATATTATACAGCATTTTATTAAGACTGTTCAATGGGCTCCGTAATAAAAATGTAACATTTATTTAATTCACCTGTATATTAAATATTTAGTAACAATAATCTATACTGTTCTTTATTAGTTTCACCTTAATCTTCAGTTCCCCTATATTGAGTCCATAAGGCAAATGATTGTTTATAGCTCACTATATGACAATCAGTCAGTCTTCATAAAATGTGATTTAGATCTCCTTTGCTTGAAATATCCAGTATGGAAAATACATGATCCCTTCACCCCAAATTTTATTTGAAATATTATGTCTCTACAACAATATGGGCCTTACCTATGAATATAGTTCTTCATTCTTTGTATTTTGATTTATACTGTCTCTTGTCAGTAAAACAGAGCCTTCCTACTGGAAGAACATTAATTATTAGGTAGAATATATATAGTAACATTTAATTTCTAAGATGGTAGATTTATCAAACACAACATAGGTCTGTTATTGGCAAAGTCTAGGATTTTTCTTCAGAGAAAGCACATTGATGGTTTTTTGAGGTCAAGGACAAGGGTTATGCTCCTCTGGAAGAGACACATAAACGTGTTTTTGTCAATCCAGAATATGGCTCATATTGCGCCATAGTTCAGAGAGGGTGTGTTAATGTCAAGATATTTGAAAGGAAAATAAAACATACAGTCATCAGTCACGGTGAGTTGTTATTTTTTCAACATAACAAGCAACAACTTGTTTCACTAATGTGTTTTTAATGGTGTCATAAGGGCTCTTCTGGCGTTCCAATCTGGACCCAAAAGGTGCAGAAGGATTTTATACTGTTCCGGGTGAAGCATGCACAAAGAATCTCAGTTGTATAGCAATGTCTGGTATGCAGGGCATGGCCTGGAGCTGATCCTATCCCTTCAAATCTTGCTTCTTCCTCCTACCAATTATGTATATGGAGCAATATTTTCAAGGAATGTTATTGTTTAAGGTTTATTTGCCTGCTTTTAGTATATTTTTTAATTTAGTATATGCATTACTTAATTTCATTTCTGCTCAATATCACCTTGACAGAAATACACATCTAAGTTAAATTTTTAAAAATGTTTACAATACTTTTTTGCCTTGCCTTATGAAATTTGATAATAAAATTTCCTACGAAAGAGAATTTCTTTGTAGTTTTGCAAAGATTATAGCCACAGTTTGTTTTTCATCTACCTTATTGAACAACATGATTTGAGACTCGAAAGACATTCAAAGTTAATCCTAGATAAAATTTAAAGATTGTCTAGAGACATTGTTATTAAAATAAAATCCTTTTAGAAAATGTCCAATAAAGATTTTACTAGCATATGCAGATCCTCATTATTGTAGGAGAACAAAGTTACTCTATAAGGAAGTAAATGTTTTCATTAACTCAAAGAAAATAGATAAACCATTACTGATATAAGAGAATTATTATTTTTCTAATGAAAATATTTATGTCTATGATTATGCTATTGGTGTGTTGTTTAAACAGTACTCAGATTTGGTACATTCACTGAAAAGCTTATCTTATGGAAAAACATACAAGTAATCAAGTGATTTCAATTTCTGTAAGTAGTATGTACAATTAGTATAAAAACACACACATTCTTTCAAGAATATATATATATATATATATATATATATATATATATATATCCTAGTAATGTCAGAAACTAAATTCATAAAGTCTCACTAACATGACTGTCCAACGGTGAGCTGAACAAGGATGACACCAATGCACCAATGCACCAATGGACATGCTAAAGTAGATGTGGAAAGGCCCCACCCCCACACAATGAACAACAACCAACCAAGGAAGGATAGAAATAGAAGAGGTGGTATTCCTCCTTGACAAATACACAAATTGGTTGTCTAGTGTCAAATAGTTAGCCCTGAAAATATACATACAATTAACATTATTAAAAAAAATGAGCAGATTGTATTTAGGGTTGCATAGGTATATACATATATTCATACAATAACAATTAATGAATACAGAGTGCATGGATTTGAAGGAGAGTGGGTAGGGGCATATAGGAGGTTTTGAGGGAGAAGTTGTAATTATAGAATAATCCCTAAAGCAAATTCAAAAATAGATATGCTTTAAGAGCAGCAGGAGGAGCATTATTGGATAGTAGAAAACAGTAGAGAACCAGATGAGAATTACCTGGACATTAAGAGAATTAGGACAAAAGAAGCAATCACAGGGGCATGGCAATGAGTGACTAGAGACATTTCAATAATGCTAAAATGTGAAGAAGAAAACATGTAAAGACATGCAGGAGAAATAGTTCAGTTTGCGAAATGAAAACTATATGAGCAAACCATTAATGCACCCTGTTATTTGTGGTTTAAGTCACATACTATCACAAATATGAAATGTTACATGATTAAGACCTAGTGGTAATTATGAGACTAAGGAATGACATGGTCATACTTACATTTTCGACATTTTAGCTAATGTGAGAATGCAATCTGGGGAGATATGTGGAGGAGAAACTACAAACATGAGAGAACAGAATATGAAATAATGCACAGCAGAAGGATTAGGGATTTATCCCCTAAGTGCTGCTGAGGAGGAACAGTGAAGAGACAGGCATAGATATGTCCACATCATGAACCATTGAACTCAGTGACTAATTAGGTGGCTACGGATGAAAGACTTGTAAGAATTTAGTGTGATCGCCAAGTTCTTCCTTTTAGACAATTGAAAGGTGAAAACACCATTCAAACAAGGCATCCTGGGCTAGGAATGACATGTTTCATATGAGGTGTCATGGAATTTCCAAGTACAGATAACATTAGACAATGAATTTAGAGATTCTGGATTTCAGATTTCTTGGTGTTCATATCAACTTTTTTCTTTCAACACAAAATTAGAGCATATGTTTTCTAAGCTGGTTTTTCATGCCTTTTTTCTAGCTATCCTTCTTATGTTCTCAGAGTTTTACTTTCTAGCATTAGAGAATATTCATAGTCTTTCCTTCAACAGTTAGCATGAATATTTGTCCCATTATTATTCAGAAATAAATGGAATACTTTCTTTCATTAAAACGCACTGGTGAAAAGCAGGATAGTCTTGTTTTACAGTGGTACACAGCTTCACTGTATAGACAAACACATTACCACCATGGCACTTGCAATATTGGAAGGGCCACACAGCAGTGAAGAAACAGAAACTGTGTTGATCTTACAGGGATATTCCTGGCTGGGATTCTTGATCTGATTTCATCATAAAATCACAAAAGGGCTGCTGTAGTAACTTGGCACCTGCATTACAAGACATCGTGAACACCTGACATCATCCCTCCTCTCTCATCCTTCTGTGCATAGCTGCTCAAAAATCAGCTTTATCTACCCCCATGCAACAAACCTTACAGCTTACACTAGGGTTCTGTCCAAAATTTTATATGGGGACCTAAGTTCCTCTGGATTTTGTTGTATAATATTTTACATCTTTTCTCTTGGCATGTTCATAATTGTGCATGTGATATCCAACATACTGGCCTAAAAAGATGGAATAGATAATAATGGAACACAAACCTTAATAGTAATATAAGTCACTATGGATTTACCATTACATGTTTAACTCACAGTCCCTTAAAAATTGCTTCTCAGGAGGAAAGAAAGGCAAAAGAGAGATGGCATTATGCTGACTTTTAGCATGCCTGTCATTTATTCTTTAGATATACAGAGCTCATAATTAAAAAATGAGGGAAAATAGATAATGGGGAAAGAAGACAAACAAAAGTAATATTTTCTTCCATAACCATATAAATAATTTTTTATTGTTATACAAGATATAGCCATTATTGTTAGAGTCACATCTGTGAATATATATATATATATATATATATATATATATATTCACAAATATTTCAGCTAATTGACTCTGTAACTTTACTTGAAGCTCACATATTACAGGATGCTTACTCTTAATAATTCTGAGAGGATGCTTACTCTTAATAATTCTGAGAGCTAAGTTCCCTATAGTTTTCATCATCCATTAACTTTCAACTTTCTTTTTGTTGCTGAGCTTAGAATTCTATAATCAGTTAATATAATCGCAGACTTTAAAAACTTAAGTATCTTAAATCTTTTTACTTACAGTATGATTATATAAATAAAACCAATAAATCAAACCCTCATTTCAGATCCTTGCTTGACATTAAGTAAAAAAACTAAAATGATTTATTTAACATTAATTATTATAAACAGTGCAGATAAAATACTGACCTGAGCACCTACTACATATATTTAATAATATTTTATATTTCAACAATCTTTACCTCAGAGCCAATGACTTGAAGAAATGTAAGGTGATGTTCATAAAAAAAATATGTCCTCAACTTTGTGAATTCCACTTCCTCTCTAAGCTTCTACATAATGATCTCATGTCTCAAACATAAAATCCTTTATCATTTCTCAACCAGATCAACTAGTCAACTTGAAGATATCTATTGTTTTCTAGAAGATGTTTTCTATCCATCAAACCATGTCTCCTTAACTCTAAATTCTACCCTATTAGAGATTCTCAAGATGTAGTTACAGTCAAATATTTCCCAGATTCTTTGTGTTCCCTTCACTGGGTATTAAGGTTTTATTATCTATGGCACTGGCATACTGTAGCTCAGCCAGCACTAGGAGGTCTAATATGGAAGTAGTCATTTTTATCTTACTGCAGTTCTGTGTGCCTTCTATTTTTCTTCTCAAAATGATCTCTTTAAAAGTATATTACACATTTTATAATTTTTCTCTTGGTTGGTTGGCTGGCTTTATTTCATTTATTTGATTCTAGACTCAAATATAGGAATTTTCATATGCTAGTCACATACTCTACCACTGAGCTTCATGTATCATCCCATAAGATCCCTGTCTTATCTATCATTCCCACAACCCTGTCTTCCCTTTTTCTCCTCCTGTCTCTGCAGTGCTGGGGATTCTTTCTCATTAAAACCATTAAGTAATACTCATTTTCTCTTCAACACAACCCACTCTACCTCCAGTTGCTGTTAGTACCCTGCTCTCACAACCCCATTGACCTCCCAATTAAAAAGACATTATTTGACTATCATCTTGGGAATTTATTATTCACTCTGACCTCCTTCATGTGTCTTCTTGAAATTCTTTTCTCGTGTTCTGATCCTTTGATTTGTCTCCGGTCTCTGAGGACACTCATTTCCTTGTCTACTCTCTCAAAGCATCCACACTGGAGCTCTTTAGGAGCAACCTGAGCTCTCCATCACACTTCTTCACATATCCACCAGGGAGATATCTCCATTCCCACCACTTTAAATAATAGATACATACTAGTGTCTTACAGTTTCAAGTCTCTGATTACAACCTCACCAGAGAGGCTCACATTTATATACAACTGACTTTCCCTTTGAAGTTTTGAGTACATACCTTAAGGAAACCTCAAGGTTGAATTATTTCCAATAAAAAATCTTGATTAGAAGGCAGCCTGACATCCCCTAGCATACATATAATTTCCTACAATGCAGTAATCAGTAGTATGTTCACCTACTGTCTTAGTAAGGGTTTCTATTCCTGTACAAAGAATCATGACAAAGAAGCAAGTTGAGGAGGAAAGGGTTTATTTAGCTCACACTCCCAGCTGTTCATCATCAAAAGAGGTCAGGACTGGAGCTCAAGCAGTTCAGGAAGCAGGAGCTGATGCAGAGTCCATGGGGGTATGCTACTTACTGTATTGCTTCCCCTGGCTTGCTCAGACTGCTCTCATAGAACCCAAGACTACCAGCACAGAGATCTTACCACCCACAAGGAGCCCTTCCCCCTGGATCACTGAGAAAATGTCCCATAGCTGGATCTCATGGACGCATTTCCCAACTGAAGATCCTTTCTCTGTGATAACTCCAGCAGGTGTCAAGTTGACACACAAAACCAGTCAGTATGTCGACTTACCATATCCAAATAACTATGAGCTTTTCGTAACTTTTAATTTACCCCTGTTTATATTCACTCTTATTTTCTATACAATGGCACCATGACTTTTAGGGTCTTGCCTCTACATTAGTTTGAAGCCACATCTCTATCTTTGACTGTACCATCTTATGTCTGATTGCATCCTTCTCTTGATTAGACTACTTTGTATCACCTTTAATCCAACTCCTCCTTTTCTATTTCTCTGCATACAGTACTTAGCAAACTATACATTTCTTTAATTAGCCAACAAGAAATTGTAAGATCTGTTTTCTTTAAAACCCCATTCCATGCAATTTCTACACAAGCACTAACCTGCCCTTAATCTCTACACCAGCCTGCCCTTAATTCCTACATCAGCCTACCCTTAATTCCTACACCAGCTTGCTTTTAATTCTTACACTGGTCATGCAGCAGAGATTATGTGTTGCAATTCTGTCTATATCTATCCCTTCCTGGATATTTTATTCTTAAATTCTTAATTGTTACCTTTTCCAACACTCTTCTAAGCTGATTTAATGGTAAGCTTTTACAGATCATCCTATAAAACATAGTCTTCCTGTTACCCACAGGCACTCTCTAACACATCACTTAAAGGCTTTCTTTTCTAGAATCATATGAAACTATGTAATTATGTGATTTTCATCCAATTGTTTCTTCTTTGTCATCTACACATATATCTAAACACTATGACTTTTGACCGTTTCTCTGTCTTGTTCTATCTTGCTTAATTGTAATAGCCCCAGAATGAAAACAGAATTTGACCCAGAGCAGCTCTTGGTATTTGTTGACTAATTAAAATGATTTGAATGTGATAAGCAATAGGTTTACAAAGTAGAAATGAAATGGAGCTTGCACTGCCAATGTAAGCTGGAAGTATAAATTTACAGACAATGAAGGAGTATTCAGTCCTTTAAAAACTGTCAACTGCTTAGTATGTTTGATGGCAAAGGGTAGACACAAATGATGAAGAGCAGATACAAAACAATTGCACATCTTGCTAAATATTTACTATTTTTTCCAAATTAGAAAAAATAATTGACTTTGATATTAGCCAGGCAACTTTTTTTTTATTCGATATAATTTATTTACATTTCAAATGATTTCCCCTTTTCTAGCCCCCCCACTCCCCGAAAGTCCCGTAACTTTTTAATATCCATCCTATATTAATTGTATTTTTATCTATTTAACTTTTAAAATGTCAGCACACAATATATTAGAAATTATTATGACATTTTTCAAACTAAACTTGTTTTAGTTGATGCTCTTTGTCCCAGCTGCCCCTCTATTCCCCTGTGTAGTTCTTTCCCCCACTTCTCTGTTTTTATGACCATGTTTCCTTTGGTACTGCCCACCCTCTTCTTCTCTTTCTACCATCACTTGGTCTCCGTTTCTGATTTTCACTTGGAACCATATACCCAAAGAGTCCTAGAGCCTCCTATGAAGATACTTGGTATGTCTTCACATCCATACATATTGTTGTTGCTCTTTTATACTAGCAAGGACATGAAAGAGGCCTAGACACAGAACAATAGAGAGATAGTGAAAGTGTGTTACATATACACAGTTGAATTGGACTCAACTATAAAGAACAGAAACTAACTAACTTAATGAGCAATGCCAATTACTAGTACAAAAAGAAAGAACAGGAACTGTGTTCCCTTTGAGAACCTGAAAACTCAACTAGACTTGGGCTGCAAAAACTATAGCTGCTTACACATTAGGCAATAAAGAAAAGATTCACTTTTCCTTCTGGTACCTTATTTGTCTATAACTATTGTTGAGATAATTATTTTCCTGTGGTTTTGATTTTGTTTCTTTATGAAATCTCAGCTGTTATACTTGTGTAGGTCAGCTTACAGGTCTCTATTCTGTTTTAATCTACATTTATTATTTCATCAATACTCAACTGCATTGATAATTAGAGTTTTCTGAGAAGTCATGTAGTCAAGTACCTAACTACAGTCATCTTATGCAGTTTTAATTCATCATTGATCTGGCTATTCTAAGAGTTTTGACCCTCTCTTTAGAATTAGTTATTTATATTCGCAACTAATTTGTTGCAAGAAAATGTGTTCAGTATGGTTTTTAAGATTTATCACTATGATGTGCTGCCTTCTAGTCTTACATGTTAAGTATATTATATTTGTATTATTTTTCAAATTGTGTTGAATTGTTCAATCATGGAAGAATATTAAGATTATTGAAACAGGATTGTTAATGCCATTGCAAACTGCTTTCTTGTAAACATGTGTATCTTTTGAGAATATATGTACAAACCAAGGAATATATACATTATTAGTTTTGTTAAATTTTCCTTTACTATAAACAATAATATGAAAGAAGGCAAATCATTTATTCATAATTATTGCTATTGGATTTGCAATATTTTGAATAATCAGTATTTGATGGAGACAAAACATTTCGCAGTGCTTTAAATTGAATATCTGTAGTTATTAGTGAACATGTTTTTGTAAACTTAGTGATTACACAGTTATTTTATATTGTTAATCATTTAAAACCCTTGATAATTTTTACATAAAACTTATCTCTTTTTCCTATTTGATTTTTGTTTTGTTATTTCTCTTAAATGATTTGTTTCATTTTGCAATATTTAGCTTAGTTTTCACATTTGCTAAATAAAAATATTTTTTGTTGTGTGCATTTATGTACATATGACCTCCAAATTTAGTTGGTAGTCCTCTCTTGTTCTCTCTTCTTTCTCTTTGTTCTCTTTATGATTTTTCTTTTGTATTAAGATTATTATATATTGTATAAATACTAATTATAACATATATATTATTGGTGCTTAATTTTTTAGACATCTTCAATATTTTATTTAATTCCATTTTTCACATTTAAATACAAGTTGACCTCCAATTTAGCTCTTGATGTTTTTTCCCATTTGTCACTCAGCATTTTTCTTATGTTATTTCTATCATTTTTATTATATTTTTCTCTATAAAAATTCCTCAGCTTCAATCTTCTCTAATATGTATTCCTATAATTAATGTAAATTTTCAAATGTTAAGTAATATCTTATCATTTACCCAATATTCTGAATATTATTGTAAAAATTTGGCAAAGGGAAATGATAGTCTATATGATAGGAGAAATAGGAAACTTTACAGATTCACTATAACAAAAATTTCAGGCAATAAACTTATACAATTGTACTTTATCTAATGATTTAAGAAGTTATAATGCCTAATCAATAGTACCCATTGCTTCATGTCCAACAGAAAGGCGTGATATTACAGTGGAAACACTGAATTTAGAAAAACTATAGGTCTCAACAACAAGAAGCAGAAAAGGAAGAAAAAGAAGGGGCTGAGTCAAATTTGTATCCCTTTGACCTCCTTATGTTGTCGAATTGCCCGAGCTAGTACCTCAAGTACAATATTGAAAAGATAAGGAGAAAGGGGGCAGCCTTGTCTGGTCCCTGATTTCAGTGGGATTGCTTCAAGTTTCTCTCCATTTAGTTTGATGCTGGCTACCGGTTTGCTGTATATTGCTTTTACTATGTTTAGGTATGGGCCTTGAATTCCTGTTCTCTCCAAGACTTTAAGCCTGAAGGGATGCTGAATTTTGTCAAATGCTTTTTCAGCATCCAATGAAATGACCATGTGGTTTTGTTCTTTGAGTTTGTTTATGTAGTGGATTGTATTGATGGATTTCCGTATATTGAACCAACCCTGCATTCCCGGGATAAAGCCTACTTGATCATGGTGGATGATCGTTTTGATGTGTTCTTGGATTCGGTTGGCAAGAATTTTATTGAGTATTTTTGCGTCGATGTTCATAAGGGAAATTGGTCTGAAGTTCTCTTTCTTTGTTGGATCTTTGTGTGGCTTTGGTATCAGCGTAATTGTGGCTTCGTAGAAGGAATTGGGTAGTGTTCCTTCTGTTTCTATTTTGTGGAATAGTTTGAAGAGTATTGGTGTTAACTCTTCTTTGAAGGTCTAGTAGAATTCTGCACTGAAGCCATCTGGTCCTGTGCTTTTTTTGGTTGGAAGACTTTCTATGACTCCTTCTATTTCTTTAGGCATTATGGAACTGTTTAGATGGTCTAGTTGGTCCTGATTTAATTTTGGTATTTGGTATCTGTCAAGGAAATTGTCCATTTCCTCCAGATTTTCCAGTTGTGTTGAGTACAGGCTCTTGGAAGAAGTCAAACTATCATTATTTGCAGACGACATGATCGTCTACCTAAGTGACCCAAAGAACTCCACTAGAGAGCTCCTACAGCTGATAAACAACTTCAGCAAAGTGACAGGTTATAAAATCAACTCCAGCAAATCAGTGGCCTTCCTATACTCAAAGGATAAGCAGGCTGAGAAAGAAATTAGGGAAATGACCCCCTTCACAATAGCCACAAACAGTATAAAGTATCTTGGGGTGACTCTTACCAAACATGTGAAAGATCTGTATGACAAGAACTTCAAGACTCTGAAGAAGGAAATGGAAGAAGACCTCAAAAAATGGGAAAACCTCCCATGCTCATGGATCGGTAGAATCAATATAGTTAAAATGGCCATTTTGCCTAAAGCACTATACAGATTCAATGCAATACCCATCAAAATCCCAACTCAATTCTTCACAGAGTTAGAAAGAGCAATTATCAAATTCATCTGGAACAACAAAAAACCCAGGATAGCTAAAACTATTCTCAGCAGCAAAAGAAAATCTGGGGGAATCAGTATCCCTGACCTCAAGCAATACTACAGAGCAATAGTGTTAAAAACTGCATGGTATTGGTACAGTGACAGGCAGGAGGATCAATGGAACAGGATTGAAGATTCAGAAATGAACCCACACACCTATGGCCACTTGATCCTCGACAAAGAGGCTGAAAACATCCAATGGAAAAAAAGATAGCCTTTTCAACAAATGGTGCTGGTTCAACTGGAGGTCAGCATGCAGAAGAATGCGAATTGATCCATCCTTGTCTCCTTGTACTAAGCTCAAATCCAACTGGATCAAGGACCTCCACATAAAGCCAGACACTCTGAAGCTAATAGAAAAGAAACTGGGGAAGACCCTTGAGGACATCGGTACAGGGAGAAATTTCTGAACAGAACACCAATAGCGTATGCTCTAAGAGCAAGAATTGACAAATGGGACCTCATAAGGTTACAGAGTTTCTGTAAGGCAAAGGACACCATCAAGAGGACAGATCGGCAACCAACAAATTGGGAAAAGATCTTCACCAATCCTACATCAGATAGAGGGCTAATATCCAATATATATATAAAGAACTCAAGAAGTTAGACTCCAGAAAACCGAACAACCCTATTAAAAAATGGGGTACAGAGTTAAACAAAGAATTCTCACCTGAAGAACTTCGGATGGCAGAGAAGCATCTTAAAAAATGCTCAACCTCATTAGTCATTAGGGAAATGCAAATCAAAACAACCCTAAGATTTCATCTTACACCAGTCAGAATGGCTAAGATTAAAAATTCAGGAGACAGCAGGTGTTGGAGAGGGTGTGGAGAAAGAGGAACACTCCTCCACTGTTGGTGGGGTTGCAAATTGGTACAACCACTCTGGAAATCAGTCTGGTGGTTCCTCCGAAAACTGGGCACCTCACTTCCAGAAGATCCTGCTATACCACTCCTGGGCATATATCCAGAGGATTCCCCACCATGTAATAAGGATACATGCTCTACTATGTTCATAGCAGCCCTATATATAATTGCCAGATGCTGGAAAGAACCCAGGTATCCCTCAACAGAAGAGTGGATGCAAAAAATGTGGTATATCTACACAATGGAGTACTATTCAGCCATTAGAAACAATGAATTCATGAAATTCTTAGGCAAATGGATGGAGCTAGAGAACATCATACTAAGTGAGGTAACCCAGACTCAAAAGGTGAATCATGGTATGCACTCACTGATAAGTGGTTATTAACCTAGAAAACTGGAATACCCAAAACATAATCCACACATCAAATGAGATACAAGAAGAAAGGAGGAGTGGCCCCTGGTTCTGGAAAGACTCAGTGAAACAGTATTCGGCAAAACCAGAACGGGGAAGTGGGAAGGGGTGGGAGGGAGGACAGGGGAAGAGAAGGGACTATCGGGGAGTGGGGGGGCTAGAAAAGGGGAAATCATTTGAAATGTAAATAAATTATATCGAGTAAAAAAAAAAGAAGGGGCTGAGACCTATTATCTCCTCTGAAGATACAAAGTTGACTAATGTCCAACCACTAGGCTTTACCTTTTAATGTTTTTGCCTTTGCTAGTCATACCGTGAAAATACAAAACTTAACAGAATGTTAAGCGGGCATGAAAGGTCCTCTACATTTTGACATTCATGAAAAAAAAAAAAACCTAAGAATCAGATAATCCTGTTTATGTTCATCAAAGATATGTATATCATATTTACATGTATAGTTACCAAGGTTACCTGCTGCAGGTGGATTACCACACAATCTTATTTACTTTGCACATAGGTATGAAAACTTTCTGACAAAAACAAATTAAACACAAGGTAATGTTTTTACTACAGTTTTCAGGACTAATCACTCCTGTCAGAGTTAGTACAACAGAATCATGAGGCAGTTGGCACATGGCACGTATAACCAGGAAGATAAATCAATGGATGTTGCTTCTTCACTTTTGTTCTTTTTCTTGGTTTCCTGAACTCATGTCCATAGACTTGTTCAAACCATATTAAGTACCATGATGGTCTGAATGGAATGGCCCTTATAGTTTTCACGTGTTTGAATGCTTGGCCTATAGGGAGTGTTACTATTATGAAGCATGGCCTTGTTGCAGTAGGTGTGGCCTTGTTGGAGGAAGTATGTCACTATAGGGGTGGGGCTTTGAGGTCTCATATGCTCAAGCTACACATAGTGTGTTATACAGTCTTCTTCTGGTACCTGCAGATCAAGATCTAGAACTCTTCAGTACCATGGTTGCCTGCATGATGCCATGCTTCTAGGCATGACAATAGTGGAACAAAGCTCTGAAATTGTAAGCCAGTGCCAATTAAATGTTGTCTTTTATGAGAGGTGCTGTTAGCATGGTGTCTCTTCTCAACAATAAAAACTCTAAGATAGGTACTATCATCTACTTTCTGCAAAGCATATTGACAGGTATGTTCCTGTAGTAATTTGAAATTTCATCATGTTGAAAAAAGTAGCTATCATTCAGTCTATATACAATGATTATTTTGAGTACATGAGACATTTTCAGGTTGTTTTTTATAAAAAAATAAGCTCTCCAACTTTATATAATGAATATTCTCCCTATTATAAACTGCACACATGCTTGGAATTCATGATTTCAGTATGAAACAGGTATGTAAATACTGACTCGGATGTGGATGGATTACCTTGTATTTTCTGTTTCTCTCATTAAGAATGATATTTAATATTGCTTAATGTATTTGTGTCATGTTTTTAACAGTTCCTGAATCTTCATTTATGTACAGCCATGGTATATTTTTGTTCTAAGTGGCAGAAAATTGTTCACCAAGAAAATCTGAAAAGTAAAAGTGCCAGGGGCCCTTTGAAGCTCTGGGAAAGTTATGAGGAAAATTTTTGTAGCTCTTTTGTGTGAAGTACATCCAAATCCACTTCTGCTCTCACTGTTGTATAGGAAAACTTAACTTAATGAAGTGTAACAATCTTTGCCTTGAGCAATATCACCTTTGCTACATTTAAAAATGTGTGATTGAAGAAGCTTTCCTCATTTTTGAACCAGAAAGTGTAAATGTGAGGACAATTCTAACACAAAGCTTTATGATGACCATATTTACATAATAATAAACACAAGATAATGCCATATTTTGCACTTTTCTATGGAGATAAGTTTAAGCTATTTATTGAAATCTCAAGTTTAATACTTTTAAAATAACTTTTTGTTTCACTTTACATCTATTTTACTACTTTATACGTGTATCTGTCAACATATTTTTGTGCTTTGCCCACTGGGTTGCCTAACATAGGCTTCATGTGTTGTACTTCATTCCTGTATAGCTATTTGAAACTATCAGTTAGCCACAGTAAGTTAGCTAGACTAGATGGCACAAACAAGTTTTGTTGCTCTATGGAAAAATCTTTAGTTATACTTTGAAATGAAGGCTCTTTCTAAAACTGTGTCCTCTCTAAAATAAACAATAAAAATTTTTATGTGTTGAAAGTTGAAAATAAAAGTTTATAAATGGGAATACTAAATTTATATATATATATATATGTGTGTGTGTGTGTGTGTGTGTGTGTGTGT
Source organism: Apodemus sylvaticus (assembly GCF_947179515.1). Lineage (NCBI taxonomy): Eukaryota > Metazoa > Chordata > Mammalia > Rodentia > Muridae > Apodemus > Apodemus sylvaticus. Next base: position 16,677,428 of record NC_067473.1, on the reverse strand, counting down.
GTGTGTGTGTGTATGTATTATATATATATATATAATTATGAAAATATACCATTGAGATAACTGTGAGCTTTGTTTTCAAACCACCAAGAATTCCAGATGTTCATAAATTTGACATTCCTCCCCCATGGGATTAAATTAGACCCTTGAAGATTCCCTGATTGTCAGTTCACTCTCTATGAGCCCCTATGAGCACGGATCAGTGACTCTATGACTCTATGACTCTATGGGTATTATTTATGTTGTCCTTGACCCCTCTGGCTCCTACAATTTTCCTTCCCCTCTTCTGTAACATTCTTAAAGCTCTGCATAATGTTTGCCTGTGGTTCTATGCATCTGCCCTTCTTTGATCCCATTAGTAGCCTCTCTGATAATCACAGGCTCTGGTCTGTTAGTATAGCAGAATTATTTCCTTGACTTTACTTTCTTTACTTTCAATTTTTTTTTTGCCAGTTGTGTTTGGTTCTATCTACCCTAGGTCTATGGAATGTCTAGCCTCTTGTTCCTGGCCCTCTAGGCAGTGTCATAGATCTCAAGCTGGACCAGTCACTGATTGGCCACTCCCACAATTTCTATACCATCATCACTCCAATACATCTTGCTTGCAGATCTACATAAATTTTAGGTTTGTGGCTAGGTTGATGTTCAAATCCCTCCACTAGAAGACTTTCCTGGTTTCAGAAGATGGTCAGTTCAGGCTACTGTATCCTCTATTACAAGAAATCTAAGCTAGGGTCACCCTTGTAGATCCTAGGGAGTTTCCACTTCACTGAGTTTATAATTCAACCTCAAAATGCTCCTCAATTCCAGTTGTTTCTCCTAGTCCTTTGTTCTTCCATCCCCTGCCCATCAGATTCATTCTGTTCCCTTTCCCAACTGCAATATCTATTTTATTTCCCCTTTCAGCAATAGATCATGATTTTAGAGGAATACTGATAAAATATCACTATTCATACTAATGTTTATTGTGCAAATGAGATGAATAATTTGTAATTTATAAAACTTGAAATATGAAATTATACACTCTTCACTAGGAAGATGTCAGGATAAATTAGGATGAGATACTCATGCTTCTGTGTAGAGTGGTGTCCTTGAAAGAGCTACAATGAATGTTTCATGGGAATATATCCATTTCTTGGTTAGTTAAAAATTTTTCTAATTTTCAGTCAAACATTTTACTGATCTTAGAATTTAACCAAGACCACAGAGAATACCTTCCACAAAATGAAAAATAAAAAACAAGATAGAAAATTTAGCTAACAATGTAAACTGTCATACCAAAATCTAATAGGTACATAAATGGATACAAAATTATAACATGGAGTGAAAAGTCTACAGAAAACTCCACACAAACCAATTTTTTTTGTTGAATCATAAAACCTTTGTAGTAATTAAAAACTAGCTAAATAGCTTAGCAGATACAGCTAACCTCTGTCAAGTTTTTAGGCTGAGTTCAATTCCCTGAACCTACATAGTGAAAGGAAAAGAAGCTATGTCTGTAAGTTGTCCTCTGTCCCCCACAGCTAAAGTATGTGTAGGCATATCCAGACATGTATACACATGCAATAAATAAAAGAATGAAATAAAATTATTTAAAGGTTTTGGAAAATAAATGTGGACAGCTACGAGAAATAAAATCTCCAGTCTTGACATTCAGTCAAGAGGAATCTGAGTTTGATGAGTTCAACCCAAACATTTCCAATGAGACCTAGTGAAGACTATTGAAGAAGAATACCCTAATGTTGTCAGTGGTGAGGAGGAAGAGGAGAAAGGAATAACTATTTATTATATGCCAGTTTATCCCTTTCCTTTTCACAACGTTTGCCATCAGACAAATCCTATGATGTTGTAACTTTCTAAGGGAATGAAAGGCATGCAACACTAGCATACCTCAGCCATTCTCTCCCTCTTGTTATAATGAGAATCCTGAGAGAAACTGGTGAAATCAGGAGACAGGTCAAAATATGACTGACTTATTTATTGTTTAATTTCAAACACTGTTAATTTTGCTATAGAAATAAACCATATTCCATTTGTGTTATGTTTTTCCTCCATGAGGAGAAGGCTTGAACTATTTCTGTTCCCTAAATTCTTTGATCATGTGACATCTTGGAAATCATTGTCCGTTTATGAAATACCATTCAATAGAGTGACCGATGTCAGTCCTTGAACACAGCATAGAAGAATAACTTAGTAATGGCTCTACATTTATTTTAACAATATTTTTAAATTATAGTATTAATCATTGCCATTTCCCCCCTCCCTCCCTCCTTTCCTTCCCAGGCACTCCATTGCTCTAAATTAAAGAAGGCTTTATTAAGCCTCTGAACACTTCCTTGCAAGTGAATGTTAGTCCTGTGCTATTAGCAGCCTGTTGATATGATCCATTTCACTTACTGCTTCATGTCTACCTTTCAACAAAACTCTACAAGGCATACTCACAGTTAAAGGCACAGTATGAAGAGAGTAAATACTTACAAATATTGTGACTAAGATTATTTTGAGAAACATATTTGTAGTTCTATCTATTGGTAGTAGTCGGGGAGAGAGTTTGAGATGTTTTTAAGGGATGTTTGAGAATTCTTTTCTTTCTACCAAATGTTGATTTGAAGTTACTTCTAATACATATAACAACACCAGAGTAATGCATTCACCACATATCTAACATCAGCCTTGAACCTAAGCCTCTAGAATTGTGAGAAATATACATGCATAATTTCCATGCCTCTCTTCACCCTTCCATTCCTCTTTGTCTAGCATTTCAAATTAATTACCTGACTTCAAATTCACATATACATTATGGAGTTCATTTAGTATTGGTAGTAAATATACACATATTTAAGGCAGATTAATTAGGATTACCTATCAGAAGAAATGGATTCTCCTTTTCTTAGAAGTCACTATTTGCCTGCAGCACGTAATCTAGGGGTGGGACCTTGAATAGTTTCCCATCGGCTTTGGCATATCCATTGGTGTTTGTCATCATACGTGTCTTTCTTATGCAACCATATTTTGTGATATCACTTTTAATGGGGATAATTTTTCATTTAAACTGAGGGATTACAGAGTGAGATCTAAAAGGAATCCCAACAGTATTTATTTAAATTTTCTCCTCTCTACTTGTACTGTTTCCCTCTGTGTCCTGTATCTGCCCTCTTTTTGAAATAAATCGGCTCCTAGTATAATTAACTTTCTCCTCTGAGACAAAGGGTGTATTTATTTTATCTGATATGGTGCCTCCATTCTCAGTCTAGGATTGTGAAAGGTGTCTTCAGTCTAGGTTTAGTCTTTCATTCATGTTTCAATCATAGTTTCTTCTTATATGAAAACACTTCGACCTGAGTCAGACATTTTCTCAGTTATCATTCACATCTTACATCATTCCAACGGACTTTTTGTCCTCTGCTGCTTTGTCCTCAGATCCCTTTCAGTCAACTGATAAATAAATAAATAAATAAATAAGTAAATAAAATTGTCTTCAATTAAATACATATCCTTCTCTCTTTGAGATTTAGCTATGAAGTTGCAATGCCTGTACTATTTAAAAGATTAGTAAATTTGATAATTTTCAAAATAATATCTAACTTACAAATGCTTTTACAAAAGATTTGTTTTTGAATTGGAAACAGGGTCTCATTTATATAACCTTGGCTGGCTTAGAACTCACTATGTAGACAGAGATGATCTCACATTCAGTGACATCTTCCTGCCTTTTTCTCATGTGCTGATATCAAAGTTATACTCCCCCACACCTGGTTATAATGTATTTATTAAAATAGCAACTGGACAGGATAAGATAGGAGCTCAGAGTTAGGCTAGTAAATTCTCATCTATGATACTCATCAAGTCATCAAGCCCCACCTGTCAACAGACAGTCTGATATATTAAGAAGAATGCCCGTGAGGAAAATCTGAGAAAAACAATGTGTATATAGGCAAATAAATATGCTTACTGATCATGTATAATCCATCTGTCTTTGATCATAGTCATCTATATCAGTCAGGGAATTTTATAATAAGGAAATAGCATGCCATCTATTAACACTGTACATTTTATCTTTATTAATATGACAAAACATTCTCCTGAGCACACTGGAATACTCTGGTCTGTCTATCTGACCTATAGAATGGGAGTTAATGACATACCCACCTGCACTAGCTTTTGTATAAACTCAGTTTGCTCCATAGCAGCTGAGAAATTCCTTAGGAATTCATGTTTATCTGTAGCCCTGAGGGCTTTTAGCTGCCCTGTCAAGAAATCCCCATCAAATCTAATAGAAATTTATTCAGAAGTGGAAAAAGATTCTCCCACCTACCTTTTATTCTTTAATTTCTTTTGCCAAGCTATAAAATCAAAAAAATTCTGCTTAAATTCTACTGTGCTTTAAATATAATATAAATACATTACATTCTCTTAATGTAAGAATAAATGAACGTTCAACTGGAAAGCTTTGCTTTATGTGCAGGTTTAGAGTAATACTTAGGTTCATCATTCTTTCAAAAATTCTTCTGAGCTTTTGCTGAGTTTTTCTGGCAACAGCATCTAAGGATGATTCAGGTGTTTTCCAGGGACCTAATGGCAAAGCAAGGGTCACTGGGACCAGGACCACTGACCTCGCAGCAATTTCTCATCACTCTACTGACGATTTCTGCTTCCCAGCTGCTCCTGTTCAGCTCTAAGCCCTAAAGGAAAATGTGTGAAAGGACCCTACCCTGGCATTTCTCAGAGAATACTTGGTCCTTCTATCGGTTCCTCTGTCTCAAGATTGTTAAGGCAAGTCTGCTTCCAGGTGCCTTTTCTTTATTGAAGGCTTCAGGGCATACTCTACATTGCAAGGGTTACTCTAAAAAGAAAACAGGTAAGAATTAGGCATCATTGCAAAGATAACAGCCAAGAATTCATGGAAGCTATTAAGTTATCCTCAGCATTAAAGAGGCACTTTTATAAACTATTTTCCTTTATCACGGGTGCTTCCAACTTGTAATTTCTAAGATCAAGAACTTTTTATGAAATTATCAAATTGAAAAAAAAATGAAGTTCAATTATCAATTATCTAGTTTCTCTGCTTTTGACCTAACCTGGTGATATAATTTTCAGTATTTCCCTGTAATCTAAAGCCAATACAAACTTTTGTTTTGCCATTAGTTAACAGACCAACTTATTCCCTTTTAAATCTGAAAACATTTCTTTACTTCATGATCATGGTGGTTTAGAAAAACAGAACTGATTCTTCATACAAGTAGGAGCTTTTCTTAGTTTTATTCTTCTTACAACTGACATTTCTTCTTCTCTACCAGCTATCAGTACAGATAAAATTATAAACAGTGGCTGCATCTCTTAGCTGTGATGCTTGCAATCATACCTTTTCTTTCAGTGTCAAATCAAACTGAACAAAGTCAAGCAAGTTGAGGGTTCCACAGGAGACTCTGTCTGGCCATCCACAAGAAAAATATGGAATTTCAGCTTTCTATTCATATATTCTCTGTACTGTCTGATGTCACAGGAAACTGTGACATTCAATTATGCATGTGCATATATATATATATATATATATATATATATATATATATATATATATATATATATTCTCATAAGAATTTAGACATTACAGAAGTAGTACTCCCCAACTCTATTCATCAAAAAGACATTCAAGGGCACAGAAGGATTCTAATTGATCAATGGATGCTACTTTTATCTGAAAATTTTAATAATCACAGAGAAAGGTCATTACAATATGTCATTGATTCATATAATTTTCTGAATCGGATTACTTACCAATCAGATATCTGTTTCCAATGGCTGTTGTTTAAAAGCTGAATCACCCAGTACAGGAAAATCTTTTCTTTCAGTAACTTCGACACATTTTACCTACAATAGACACTGATCTTTTCAAGATAATGCTTTCAGGATGATATATTTCACATCGATTAAAAAATATATTTGTATTAAGAAGAGATTCCCATACTGAGTTTGATATGTCAAATAAAGATGCTTTTCTCTCTCAGAAAATAAAAAACATTGTCTTAGTTAGGTTTTCTATTGCTGTAAATCATGAACAAGGCAACTCTTAGGAGGACAATATCTAATTGGGGCTGTCTTACAGGTTCAGAGGTTTAGTTCAGTATCATCAAGGTGATAACATGCCAGCTTCCAGGCAGACATGGTACAGGAGGAGCAGAGTTCTACATCTTTTTCTGAAGGCAGCTAGAAGACTTGCCTCCAGGCAGCTAGGATGAGGTTCTTAAAGGCCACACCTACAGTGACATACTTCTTCTAACAAGAGTACCAACCTCCAAAGAGTACCCCTCCCTGGGCCAAGCAAACTGAAACCACCACAAGCATTTTCATAGCCCTGGGTGATACTGCTTCAAGAATAATTTCACATTTCTCTTCCTTTCCACCTGGGTGCAAGAGTACATAAAAGCTTATTAGGCATATAAGCATATGTTTCATAGGAGGATTAGACTATCTTATATAGGCTTATATACCAGAATGCCTATATTCTAAAGAGATCCATTTATTAATTCTGGCTTATTTGATTTCTTTAATTAACTTCATTTTTAGAGTAGATTTATGTTTATCTAGTTATGTTTTCCAGAGAATGCTAACCTTCATCCCGTACAAACTTGGCTACTACGCATGCCCACATTCAATATGTGTCTTAGGGTTTTACTGCTGTGAACAGACACTATGATTAATGCAAATTTTATAAAAGACAACATTTAATTGTGGCTGACTTATAGGCTCAGAGGTTCAATTCATTGTCATCAAGGCAGAAACATGGCAGCATCCAGGCAGATATGAGGAGCTGAGAGTTCTATATCTTCCTTTGAAGGCTTCTATTGGAAGACTGACTTCCAGGCAAATAGGGTGAGGGTCTTAAGCCCACACCCACAGTGACATACCTACTCCAACAAGGCCACACCTCCTAATAGGGTTACTTCCTGAACCAATCATATACAAACCATCACAATATGTCATCAGAAACTTAATTCTTTCTCAGAAATATTCAGGATCATTCTGAAAACTAACAAAATAATAAATGAGGGAGAGAGATATTTACTTCTGTTGTAAGAGTGCTGTCATACCTGTAATGAAACTAATACTGCCTAAGTATTAGTTTCAAGTTTAGATATTTGTGTCAAGACCCATATGTAGGAGGAAATTTCCCCCCTCATTAAACAAGTATGGGTCTCAAGATTTTTCCTTTCCAACACTGTATCCAGCTCTGTGGATAGAAAGGTAACATATGTTTTGTTAAACAAAATCACTGAATTATGAGAAAAAAAATAGGATGGTTCCTCCAAAGATTTAGATACATGTGATGTCTCTATTAAAGATGGGAATATATGGATTTAAATACATGTAGTGTCTGCATTGGTTGTAAAGAAAAGTAACTAAAACATGAAAACTGCTCGTTAAGGAACTGAAAGCCATTTAAAAGAACACCACTCAAACACACACACACACACACACACACACACACACACACACACCATGATGATGCAGTCCTCCTGGAAAAGCAGATTTCACAGATGTGGCCTTCAAGCTGACCAAGGACTGGCTTAAAAGCCCATGATAACTGGGTAGCTGGTGATTTTGTTACATATGTTGGATTCTAATGGAATGTGAACATTGTGCATAGATAAGAAATTGTCAGAAGCAAGAAGTGTTTCGTTGTGTACATTTAAACATTTGGAAAAGGAAGGTGATTTAATGTCTTGGAGGATGTAGAAAGGTCCTAGATCAGCATTTCCATGCAAGAAAGAACTGAGTATTTATCACAGTGGCAAGCAAGCAGCCAAGGATGGGAGGAGGTGTGAAGACTCTGGAATATGCATGAGCGCTAATGTCTTAAAGCCAAATTAACAAATGGGGTCAAAACATGGATTTAATACTTTAACACCAGTGAATTTAATACCAGTGACTGTGGATTTTAAAACAACAGAGATGTATTTCTTAGAACTCTGAAACTGGTATATCTAAAACCAAACAAGCTGCTTTCAACATTTAGAGAGAACCTGTTTCCTGAATTATATACGGTTTTCTTATATTTTCCTAGTGAAAGCCTAGCCTTTAGTTGCTGACCCATTTCTCCGGCCCATACATGAAATGCAAAAGAGAGTTTTCTGGAGAAGTTTAATAATTTCATCAATCCAGTACAGGAAAACCACTTTCATGAACTAATACTTTCTCAATGTTCCCATCCTCACATTGGTGACTAGACTGCAAGGTATAGATTCTGGGAATACACAAACACTAAAACTATATAAAAGAATAATCATGATATTTGGAACATGCTCAAACATGCTTTGTCCTAATTTTTATACTTCATGGGCAATAAATTTATGGGTTTTAGAGAAATGCTTTCCAGAAGAATAATTACCTTCTGGCAAAATATATGAATTCACAGGGAAAAAAAGCAGCCAATTAACTTAATAGTACTTTTCAGGAAAAAAAAAAAAAACCTAGACTTCAGAATAGGGTTTCAATTATTGCTTTACAGTTTAATTTTGTTTTTATTTGAAAGTGCATAAAGGTTGTTGTGCTTAATGCTTCTGCCTTATAAGGAACTGTGAGGGTTTTTTTTATTTCAGTTGCCATCACTTTTCTACTGATGTATAGATAAATTTTATGGTACCATAAATTCCAGAATATAAACTCAATAGAGGGGTAGAGAGCATGCCCTCTGAGAACATCTGTCTTCTAATCTACATTGCTTCTATACCACAAAGGACACTGTTTAGCTTTCATTTTAAACAATACTAATATTTTGACACAAATCTTTTGCTTCTAGCGAAACATCTTCAGCTGGCTGTGCACAAGGAAAATCTGCAGAGTCTGGCTGTCCAATTACAGAACTAGAAAGTTGGATTTCTTTTGGCTTTATCCCTTCACTCAGCCAGCTGTGAATTCAAAGTCACTTTGTTACTATCACTTTAAAAAAACATGAAAATGTTTTCTGTGATGTTTCAAAGGACATTTGTCTATCATTTATACTCCAAACTATACTCAAGTAAAGACTTAGAGGTCATCAAGGGTACAGTGTGTCATTCAATAAAATGCAAAGACTTTGTGTATGCCCATTGTCTCTGTATTAAGTAGAATCATCTTCAAATGATTATAAATTTCTCCTGCACCATAAAGTGAACATTGGAAACTAAACTCCTGATCCCATTCATAAAAAAGCAGTCTTTTCTTTAATAATCTGTCATATAAACTCAAATGAGTAAGGGATATTTACAGAAGGAAGAGTAAATAAAACATGAAACCCATGGAATTTTAAACAGACACTACTATAAGGAGAAATACAAAACTATATTTATGGAAAAATATGAAATTGTAGGAGAAAGGAACTGAAGAATACTTTTCATAGTTTAATGATGCATGGCAAAGACAAAACAATAGATATGACATAGGAATCAAATCCTTCTCCTTCCCAGTCAAAATTACTGCAACATGGAGGCATTTTTAGCTCTTTGTAGGTATGTAAGATGGTGTGCCATTGAATTTCTATCATATTAATTCAGTGCAGAATGTTGTAAGGGGAGGTTCTGATACTAATGTCCTGATCCCCAATTCTGGGTTTGTCAGTAAAGAAGGACAGGGGCCTAGTGCTTGGCGAAATGTACAGGAAGAATTTCCAGGACCCAGACGGAAAGAGGAGGTACAAGGAAGGAGAGAGCAGCTTTTCTGCCATACTTTAGAACGAGAAGAATGCAGCAACAATGTAGGTCTTGGGGAGGGCTGAGGCCTGTGGCCTCTGCTACAGGTCGGTGGCCAAGGATGTGTGTCAGGGCCTAGGTGGGACTAGCCACTAAGTGTAGGGCAGGTGGAGAGATGGACATAATAAATTCGTAGGGGTGTGCTTTTCTAGGTGGGAGATAGTAAGCCCAGCAACTGTGCCTAGAAGGCAAATTGTAACGGTACAAACTTTGTGTATGTCTTTTATCCGTGGATTCAAGGATCTCAGGTGGGAACTGGTGGTACACCTGCCTCCTGGACCAAAGGCAGGTAAACCAAAGGGAAGCTGGGAGGTGCTGTTATCACAGGCAGAGGCAGTAGTGTCTTCACACTGCATGCAACAGAACGCTTTCTAGAAAATATCATTACATTTAAAAATTGACGTTTAAAATATGGAAAAAATGAATTTTACTTCTTTAACAATTATTTAACAGTTCATGCTATCATTAAAGACATAAAATATGCTAGTGAGACATTTGGCTTAAAATTCTACTTATGCAGAGGCCTCCATTTATGCTTTCAACAGCATTTTTTTATGTTTGACCTCCATATCTTACAGTCTTCATCATATCTTTACAATTAAATTTTTGATCAAGGATACATGAAATCTTGAACACATTGGAGCTATGGAATATACACATAATAACCTACATGCTTGGTTTAAATAAAGCTGTGAGCAAATAGGCTTGGTAGAATCATGGCTTTCATTCTTTTGCGAGTTAATGCCAGTCAGTCATAGAAACTTGTTGAAAATTTTAATTTATACCCATAACAAAAATGGCTAAAAATTAATAACTACTAGTAAAAAAAATCACAAATGGTTTCACATCTAACTCCACTTCAGTCAGCATGTCTGCCTATGATGCATACTTGCTAACACATCCTTTAACATCTCTAGTGTTTCTATTGTCTGCACATCAATCCTTTGCTCAAAAAACATTCAACAACAGAACAATCTCCTGAGGATATAGAGGAATGTTAAGCAACACAACAGCTTGGGCAAGGGATCCCATCCAAACGGCATGTCTGCCGTCTATCTGGCTGGGAGGCAGACATGCCATACACCTTTAATCTCATTGGCTGGAACACGGACATGACCTTAGTACACACCTATTATTCCAAACAATGAAGGTTAAGTTAGTTTGCAGAAAAAAAGCAGTCAAGTTTGAAAGTGATTTCTAATTGAAGAGCAGACAAAATGATGATTCAGAGAAAGATTTGACAGAATCCTTCTGGGTTCCAGCCTGATAGAACTAGTGATTGAAGTAAAAACATGTTTGTTGTTCTGTTCTTCGGCTTTCTTCCTCAGTCTATTCCTCTTTCTTTTAATAAGTCAGGGACAGCTGAGAAATTAAGAAATAGACAATCTACAGGTAATCAAGAAAACCATCACTGGTCACAGGCCCTATTTCTCAACTATAGTACTTATTGAAAGGTTTTGGTAATAATCATATAACCTGACTGAGAGCTGGCTCAGTCAGTGGTTAAGAGCACTGATTGCTCTTCCAAAAGTTCTGAGTTCCAATCCCAACAGTCACATGGTGGTTCATAACCATCTGTAATAAGATCTGGCACCCTCTTCTGGAGTGTCTGAAGACACTCCAATGTACTCACATATAATAAATAAATAAATAAATAAATAAATAAATAAATAAATAAATAAATAAATAAATCTTTTAAAAAATCATATAACTTTTAAAATCTTTCCTTTCCCCCAAAGATGTCAGACAGGATAGAAATAGAATATTTCTTCAGAAAATATAATCTGTAATATGCTTCATTTTCATTATTTCTTAAGATTTATTTTGCTTGTGTGTATAGGTGTAGTACATTTGTGTATGCATGTCTATGTGAGAGGAAGTGTGTGTGTGCATGTGTGTGTATATGTGTGGTGTGTGTGTGTGTGTGTGTGTGTGTGTGCTTGTGCACCTGTATATATAGATGACATTTAGTACCTTCTTCATTCCCCATCTTATACAGTGAAGCAAGGTCTCCTTCAGATTGTACTATGGCTTCTCTGTCTCTGACTTCCATGTCTTGGGATTATAGGAAGGCCACCATACGCATATTGTGTTTCCATGAATTTGGGATATTTAAACTTAGTCCTTACCCACTAAACCATGTTGCCAGCCTTTTTAAACTTTCATTCTTAAATAATAATTCTCATTTTAGAAATTTTTATAGTTACAACAGTATGTTTAGAAGCTATATGAGAAAAATGAGCATTTTTTTAAAAAAAGAAAAACTAATAAAAATAAAACCATACAAGAAAGGAAGGAATGTTGAATGTATAAGTATCTGCAGTTTGTGAGTGATCACACTCATATAATGTCTATTTATAAATGACATTCACTTCTAGAAGCCAAGTAGAACTCAACATTTATTGATCTAATACCTAACTCTTTACAATAATTTAATACTTCACAAAAAATTTCACCTATCTTTAAATTCCATATTTATCACCACCACCACCTCCAAAAACCACAAATCACCAACTATCCTAATTAGCTTTTCTCAGTAGCTTAGATAAATATACTATGGTCAAAAGCACTGTGGAGAGGAGTAAACTCTGAGGGATCAGGAGCCAAAGGGAGAGCAACCTAATAGAGACTTCTGGAAGCACAGTCGAGCTGAGCAAGTCATGGAGGGCTGATGGTCTCCAAGCTCCCATGTTTATTTATGATGTGTCCTTTCAGGTTAGGGAAGAGTGTGGAGCCTTGTCGTTGGCCATGCAAGTGGCGACCATGAAAAGAGGAGTTTATTTGCTCTGCATTTCTACTACGAAAGAAGTGTGCCATGACAAGGAGTCATATCAGCAGGGGCAAATGTGAGTACAAAAGGCAGGATCTTAAAACTCACACCTTCAACCTCAAGCACAATGTAAAGAAAGGAAATTGGAAATAGGGCTAGGCTTGATAATGGATATCTTTTTTACCTTCATCAATGTATTTCTTCCCATGTAACACCCTCCTGCCCCCATAAAACAGTGGGGCAATATCATAATAAAATGATTATCACTTATAATCATTTTGCCTACTCTTCTACTGTGTTCCTTAGCCTTTGGTGCAGGAGTTAGAATGTAGATATATCTTTGGAAATGGTCTCCAAACTCTGCTTGTTGATTGGCTGAAACTTTTTATAATGGTCAACATCAACTGCAAAGGGAATTTTCCTATATCAAAGGCAAGAACACGAAAAACCTATATAATTAAAGTATAATCCAAAATTAATGAGACTTTTAAAAATTCTTGATCCAGGCATGGTGACATATCCCAGCAAGCAGATGGTAGACAGGGTCAATGAGTTCAAATCCAGCCCAGTCTGTAAAGTAAGTTTATGCCAGCCAGAGCTACACTACTTCGCATCTCAAGAAGAAATTAAACTTAATTAAAACATCATCATGGGTGGTGGATTACAATTTATTCAATGTTTAACATTTAATGTTTTTCTTAAAAAAATCTATTCTCTTAGCTTTTTTTCCATTTCTTTAGCATATCTTTATTAGTTCTGTGTTTTTAATGTTCAAAGGTCAAATTTTGGTTGTTTTAAATAAAAAGCAATTTAACACCATAGTCATCTGTCTACATAAGTGTATGTCTCATCCTTTCTTATTTATAATCATCCATAAAGCACCTGGATAAACACCCTTGGACATGCTCAGCTATACTAAGGGTGGAGGAACTCACGGAGAAATACTAAACTTTAGCACAAAGCAAATATAAACTTTAGCACAAAGCAAATCTCTTGAATCTGACCTTTCAAATAAGACAATTCAAGAAAGCAATAATGCTAGAAATTTTACCTTTGAATAAATTAAAAGATTTGTTCAAGAAATTGTGGAATGTGTGAGCTTAAGCTGAAGGAACACAGTGAATCCTTTTGCACTTACATTTAAACCAAGGGGATTAAAAATACCGTGTCCTAATTTTAAGCGTGACATTTTCCAATTTCTTGTAAAGTATTACATTACTACTTAGTTGAATTCAAAACATATTGGACCAGATTGACCACATCTGTTTCTCCGTTTACTTTATGTGATCAAAAAGATTGATTTGAAATGTGTAATGATTATTAAATAGTAGCATGAGTAGTGGTTACAGATAAATTGTCACATTTAATGTTTCTTGTAGTGACAGAAAAATTCAAAACCAAGACACATTATACCACATTTAATTCCTACCAATTGTCTTAGATAGTTGTTTCATCAACAGTATTAACAATGACAAGAGGGTTAGATGTGTTGTGGTGAGTTGCAGATTGAGTGCAATATTATGAAAAACAGCTCTGTCTTACCTGTTCAGCTCTAGAACACTGAACTGCCAGAAAAGAACAGGATAGTACCAGTATTGTTGATATTCTTAATTTTTTCCAAATTTAAAATTTGCTCAAAATATAATTCTTACCGTTTAAAGAATTATTTTCTCTAATATAAACAAATACATTGATTTTGATTATTATGTAATCATTGTTATTTTGTTCTTGTTGTTAGATAATGATAAAGTAAATTTTTGCAAGTATTTCTCTATTTTATGGGCTATAAATTTGCAGCATTTTCTGGTTAGATTTTGACATATCTCACTAACAACAACAACAACAACAAGAGCAAAATGAAGTCTCCTTGTTGTATACTTTTTTCCATAGCAGTAACATATTCTTCTGTCTATGATATTGCAGTTGAGGTTCAGTAAGCTTTAACATCACCTTGACTGATATCCACAAATAACACAAAGCCCTTTCCAACTTCCCTTTTCTTCTGCTTGATACAAATGCAATTCAGGTGTCCTGCTAATGCTGCTCTGGAGCAATACTACCTATGCACTGTACCTGGGAATGGACTCCATTCAGTGCTGCCATTTCTATAGTGCTTACACAGTATCCTGCTGGGAATGTAGTATTCCTTCTGACTGAGAAATATACAGAATCATGTTCTTTTTCATTACTTGCAGCAGCAATGAGTTGAAGATACACACATGTGTACTCAGTGAGATGCAACTGTGTCTATGTGAGATCTAGCCTGATGTAACAGTTGGCATTATAACCTGAATTGTAATTTTACACAAAAACAAAAACAAAAACAAAAAATCAAAAGCATCATTCACAAAACTGGCAAAACACTTTGTGTTTATGTGTCCTTACAGCAGGGATAAATAGCTGTCTACTAATAGAAGTCATTTTTCATTTACAATGTAGTGGCATCATGCAGAAGTGCAATACACTTCATCACTTCTTTACCTAACCTGTCCTAATGCAACACAAGCAAACTAGGCGTGTGCTATTTATGGGCCAGGAAGTGGGCCATAACCACTTATGCTTCAGTTCCATCAGCTGCATGCCTTGAGATATGTGCTTCATTAGGTTAGGAGCTGAAGGAGCCATGAGAGAAGACTGATGCTTTACATATGCAAGTAACAAGTGGGTTCTCATGGACCGTAAACAAGATCAGACTGACGTTGGCTGAAATTAATCAGATCAAGGTAAGGACACTTCCTGATTATTTAAAAGTTATTGTTAATAAGGTAGTCAATGACCCATGGCAGAGGAAAGGGTGTGTGAAGCACTAAAACAAAAATGAATGAAAACAATGTCCTTGATGTTTTTCCTAATCGGTCAACAAAATGATCCATTCAACAATGTCGTTGTGGGTAATGGATGAGATGGTGATACATGTGTACATTTCTACACATCCATCTTTGTTACATTAGCCAGATCCTCTGTTATTTTGATTGCTTCATTTTTTTTTCTCTGCAAAAACGAAGAATCTCTATCATACTAACTCAATGATTACTGTCATAGCCCACCCATTCCATATTTTCACTAACACACCAGCGATTTTTGCTAAGTCTCAATGTGAACCAGGATTTGTCTGAAGGAAAAAAAAACATGCTCTGGAGAAACACACAGGCTGTAAGTTTTCCACCAGGATTTCAGAGTTTTCCCCTAATGTCTACAGGTACTGGGAAGAGGTACTTAAGTTCTCCAGTGAGGTGTTATATGTATTAAATAAAAATAAGGGTGAAATTCTTTCTTTGTTCAGTAGTCCTGTAGACTGCCTATGGTTATTGTGTCTTTGGTGGAAATAGACATAACATAACAATAGTGAACTTCTAAGTGAAGTACATAGCTTTCTTCAGAAAATATTATCAATAACTTGCGCAAAACATATTGACACATAAATAACTTTTAGGCAACCATGGCATTTTACTATTCTTTCCTTTCATATCAGTGTAGTACAAGAGCTCTTACCCTCAGTGCCAAGCTAAGACAGCAAAAGTGCAGATTTATATGAGCCCTGTTCCAAGCAATGCACACATTCATTGTTGCTAATGAACTCACCATAGAAAGTCTCCATCAGAGACTGAAGCATAGAACACCATCCCTTCTGTGAACCAGCCAAGGGCCTTGCTTTCACATTGATGAGCCCACAGTGAAAAGAAGAGCTACCCAGGTTGTAGGAAGTCAATCATTTCTGTCTATGCTATTACAAGGGCTTGAATACTCCACAAGGAGAAAACTCAATACATCTTTTCAACAAATCTCGTAAGAAAGAAAGCTGAAGAAATAAAAAAAAAAAGGCATGCCCTTTCAGTTATACATGATAAAATACTTATCAAAATTGTCTGGAATGATTCATTTTCTATTACAAGATTCTTATGATTTTTTTTCTCATTAAGGTATTTAGAAAGAAATTTATTTAAATAAAATATCACATTACTGTCAAAAGCATAAATGCTCTAAGGCATTCAGAAACTTAGAAGATGAGATTGATAGGTAGAAAATAAGTTTCCAAGCAGTAAAGAATTTTAGAAATTTTTAAAATCTTGGTGTATACTCCAAAATAATTGGATTCGTAATGTATACATTTCCAGAGCAAGCAGCTATATCTGATTAGAAATTCATCAACCATTTTAATTTTATATAAATTTTAGCATATGTCTCATGTGCAAAAATCATTATTCTTGTTTGTGTGTTTTGCCTTCAATAAAAAAAAGACTTCACTGCTAGTAACCTGGAAATGAGGGATTTATATGGCATCAAATAATCTAGGCTAGAATTCTGTAGTTATAGACTTTTGTAGATCAGGAAAAATCCACATTGAATTAATGCTGGTGCTTCATACATTTATTCTATTTAAAGGAGAGAATCCCAACTTTATGTTAATGTAGCCTTATCCCACTTCTTTTGTATAAAGATACCTGTAACATTATTTAACATTTTGAGTGAGATAGTCTGTCTATAAGCAAGTATCCTCTTCATGTGAATAAATATCAGATACTTTCCTGTGTATTTTCTACTTACTTGAACTAATCAATATCATAACCATGGCCACTGGTAAACAGCAAATGCAAACATCTTGACAATCATGTCTGATAACACAACAGTTCAGGAACTCTGGGTGTTATATCAGACAGAATTTGTAGTCAAATCCTGGACACTATGGGACGGATAGCATTTTCTCAAATATTGCTTTTCTCAGCTGTAGGATTTGAATAAATTTAAAGAATGAGATTTCTTCCAACAGCGTGGTATTTGAATTTCTGTTTTCTGTTTACTTCTGCATTTTTCTTAGCAAGTTAACCATGTTCTGTACTGAGTGGCATTTACAGTTTCTTTCCTAACACAGGTTCTGCTGTCCCAAATGAAATGGCCTAGTACGACAACAGGTAATCTACAAGTGGACTCAGGCTCCCTTCCCTAATGACTCTATAGCATCCATGCTGCTTTGTGTGTCTGTGCTGGGGTCATGACACTTGAGCATATATCTGCCTGAGACGATCTGAGGCCAAGGCCTCTGCTCTCCCTCATCACTTTTATACCTGACCCTGACCCTTATTTACAAAAAGAACTCGAGTTTGCCACCTGACTTTTCCATTACCCTGACCCACTTTTCTCTTGAGTTCCTTGGTCTGTGGCCTGTGTAACATACTTCTCTATAGTTGGGTCCTGGCCTTTCTGACCTGAACCAAATGATTGTAGCATGGCCTTTAAAAATCATTCACATTGGATCAAAGAAGAAAAGAAACCTCCTTTTACTCTTTGAAACACCATTTTAAAAATTATCTTTCCAAAACTCTTATCTTTAGGCAGGAATGGAACATCAACATTAAATTGGCAGTCCTTTTAAAGGTTCTATAAATCTCACATGTATTCATTATTTTAAGAGAAATATAATTGTGTCAATTTTATAAGAAATAAATAGTTAATTATTTTAAAAAATATATATAAATCTAGAAAGATAGGAAATGTAGACAACAATAATTACTGGCTTTTTTAATTTAGAAAATATTATTTTCAATCTCCCAATAATTATATTATGAAAATTAGTTGCTCATAAATTGTGAGTCAAAATAGGGAGAGTCACAGTGCTAGTGAAGAAACTTGATTCTTTTGTAGGGGGCAAGGATTTAGTCAAATAACATATTGACAATTTGAACATAAAGATTGGAAAATAATATTGTTCAGAGAGAAAAAAATCATAAACACTAAAATACCTTTATGTATTTTTATGGAAATGTTTCAAGACTGATTGTTTACATAGGCCAAGGAGCCAGTGTCACTGAAAGAATGAACTGTTTAAGCACACTGCCACAACATATGGTACCCAGACCCAACTCAAAGAAGGAGGACAAAATGTCAGTTGTTCATATAAAGAATACAATGTCTGAAAAAAATGTGGTAAAACAAAGTTTATTATCTATATTAAAGCCAAGGAAGACATATTCTCAAGCGGAGAACTTTTTGACAGTTATTTAAAGGGGTACAAAAAAAACATACTTTATTTAGTCTGAGAAGTTAAGAGTTCTTATCAAGAAAACTGAATTGATATTTATTACAATAATCTATGAGCATTAGTGTGGTATGAATTTAAGCATATTCCTTATTTAAGTCTGAATAATTTATAATTCCAACTACTTCTCAATGATTTTTATTGATTTTAAGTTTTTTATTTGAAATCTTTATAGCTCATTGTTAGGCAAAGTTCAAAATATTTTGACATAGAATTATGAAATTTTCATTATGATTATCTCTCATTGATAATCATATTCTATAATCTTACATATTATTTAAGGAATTATATAGAATAACACATAACTCATTTGTTAATGACCTTAAGTGGTTGTAAGTACTATGATTCTCTATATCACTAGAGATAGTATGTAAAAGTTGACACTCTATCTAATTAATTTTACTAACCATATGATATCTGTGAAACAAAATTAGCTATACATATTTCATCTATGCATTTATATATATATATATATATATATATACATACATGTATATATACATAGATACAAGTGTAGCTAAACATAGTTACTATGACAGGGGATAAGTGGAGAATTACCAATATATTTTATCTCTGAACTAAAATATCTTACATTTTACACGGATGGACTAACAGGACAGAATTAATAAAGATTTAAAAAAAAAAAAACAACATGAGTAAAGCAGACTAGAATTTTCCAATCTGAGGTTCTGACCCCAAAAGATGATGATGATGATGATGATTATTAAGAGTACTATAGTTCACAATCTATATTCACCCTATCAAGAAACAGCCATGATGTAGTCTTTCCTCTGATACACTTCACCACACCACCTTAGGTATGTAAAGGACACTACCTTTAATATGGTCTTAACATGTTAAAAATATAATAGCCCTTGTTTACTATCACCCAGTTTGAGAACATAGGAAAATTTCTATTTAAGAGTTCTAAAGAAGAGATTGCTTAGTACACTTGCTACTCTGTTAGAGAAGAAGATTTCAGTTACTATGAACTATGCTAAAGACTCTCAATCACCTCTCTCCCCAGCTCCATTGGTTCTTCTGCACTACGGGCAACTTCACACATGGGCACATGTACACACACACACTCACACACACAGACACACAAGACACACACACAGACATACACACACATACACACACAGAGGGAGACAGAGAGATCAATAATAAAATAAATAATTCTACAAAGAGTTCTACAGTGAACTTTGAACCTTGATTATGAAGTTAAAATAAAAAGATATTCCAAACAGTCTGTAGACTATTCTAGAGTTTTGTTTGTTTGTTTTGCAACCTCAAATGTGTGTAACAATCACTTATGGAATACATTAAACATATCTTGACCCTAACTAGGACTTAAAAATATTAAGATTTTTACCATGCTTGGGGACTGGGTATTTTTTTTTTTGGTTGATAAATGTTGTTTTTAAAAATTCCCTTAACTTAGTTCTTAATTTTTGATGAAACATATAATCCTGACATGATAATTTCAAAGTAAGTCAGCCACACTAACTTGTTATAAAAGCAATCATGTTGTTCCAAATTTATACACTTTGATATTTATATAAAACAAATGGACAACTTAATTATTTCCTTCTAAGCCTATAATTGAAGATCATAGTACAAATATTGGCCTATCATCTTCAAAGTAGAAACTGTGAACTGTACTTTTCCAAGTAAACCAATGACAACATATCAAAAACTCATGTGAAAATATTCCAAGTTCACCAGCCTATTTGAACTAAAGTCACCTCAATCACCTCTACTGACATTCTTTTACAAAAATGATCCACTCAAATGTTGCCTGTCAATAATTATATTGTTTCTAGTATATAAATGTTTTTTACAGTTTCCATTCTTTAATACTGTAGAACAAATATTTCTTATAGTCATGTGCAAGAAACTTTTTTTGACCAGAAGTGATTGCCATCTTAGAAGTTTACTGCAGAATAAGCTCACCCTTCCTATCTCTTTCTGAACTCTATCTTGCTGGTTCAACTCAGATGGTTCTGCCTCAAACTACTCTTCAAACTGACTGATTCAGTCTCTCTTCTGTTGGCTTCCCACTGCATTGTTCTGGTGGGCTTCTAACCAACTCTGGCAATTTTTTCTAATCTTCTATCTCCTTTTTGCTCCATGGCTTCAACTGCCTGTGCTGACTGGCACTGCAGGAACTGAACTAAACTCAAGAATGAACTCAACTGAACTCTGTTGCGTTGCTTGAACTCAAATGAAGTGCACTGTTCTTCCTTTGTTGTTCTCATGAGAGTTGGGCATATCCTATCTCTAACTCATTCTGTCAGCCCTTTCTCTGATTCTTCACTTTGTCATTCTCTCAACTAGATGTCACTTTTATACATGGCTGCTTCCCTCTACAAACTAATCTTGCCTTCATTGTTAGGTACTAAAGGAGTATACTAACACTAAAGGTGTATCTGTATTCCCACAATCATGATGAATTAAGGGGTGCCATTCCAGCCAGATCACACAGATCTAGATGGTTTGGGGATGTGATTCCCTTGCCAGAGCAGTCATATGGCTAGATTAAAATTTCTCTACATAACTATCCATGTATGCACTGGGATATAGTCAGATAAATTCTACTAAAGTAGATGCTCAGCCAGAAATTTCTGGAAACAGTGCAGCTACTTAGGGTTCACGGTTCTGTTTCGTCTCTTAATTTTTTTTTTGGTTGTGCCCAGGTGTTGTTATATACCTTGCAATGGCCCCCTGCCATCACCTTCTAGCTTATAGAACTATAGGCATGCACCATCACCACACCTGGTCAACTAAGTATTTTTTAATTTGTTTTTGTTTTTGCTTCTTTTGTTTTGTTTTTAATGTTCTTCATAAGTTTTCTATTCTTATTCATTTAAATACAGTGATTCTAGAATTATTTAATAGCTTTTACTATGTAAGAATAACATGATTTTAGGAAAACCTGCTAAGATAGCTCAGATACACAGCCATGACCAGATGTAACTTACTCTTTTGTACACAAATCTTCAAATTGCCAAGAAATTTTTTTAAACAATGGTATGAGTACTGCACATGATACCCAGAATAGTGAAATGATGATGTAGTTGTAGTAAATGAAAACCAAAGCCTTTAACATCTTTGTTGTAGACATCATGCTAAGAATTCATCAAAAGCAGTTACCAATGCATTAATGCATGCATTAGTGAAGAAATAGCTATGTAAAGGAAACTCTTTGCTTAACAGTCATAAGCATTTTCATAAGAATGGATATTTCACTAATCATCAATAAGCAACTGAATACTTGTTAGGTGTGTCTCACTAAAGCTATTCTCAGAGAAGATAGCACAGCAAAAGCACAATCCCATAGTGTTTTCTGGAACCTAATATACTTCTCTCTGTCCTCTTTTTACAGGCTGAGTTTCATGCTTTTGTATTGTAGCAATTTTTCTTCTTTTACCATTCCTGAATTTTCTCTGGATTAAGTATCCAAAACATATATTCAACTCCTTGGCTTATTATTTGGCTTTAATCCTCTGTATTTATTATAGTTAGACTGGGTATCTGGGAAAGCAATGACCAGCAATAGTAATGGCCATTTTCTTGTCTTCAGGATTATATATTATTGCTGCAAATATATAGAAATTACTTAGGAAATATTTGATGAATGAATTAATGAATATTTTGAGCTAACCTTGTAAAATACATCTGAAACTATCAACTAGCAGTAATTTATCTACAGTTAAAATAAATATTAGTTTGGGTTCAAGTTTTAAATGTTTACCTAGTCATTTGTTAAACCTTTGCTGCTTCAAGTAGAGATAACAGCAGACCAATAAAGAGACCATGCACAAAGTGTGTAATGCTTGGCATGCATCCATTATGTACTTTATACTTTATAACATCATTAAACTTTCAAACTAAATAAATAATTATGTCTCTATTTTTGTATTATAAGTGACGATTTGGATAGGATGGTGAAGTCCAAACACCACACTATGAAATTTAAGTAGATTATTAGATTTAATGATCAGAGAGACATTAGTAAATTTAAATTTGATGAATCCTAAAGGTTACATAATAAAGTAGAGAATTGTAAGTGTGCAGAGTAGAGAAGTCCTGAATTAATAAAGTCCTGAGTAGATGTCTGTTCTTGACAAAGACACAGCCATGTCTAGGACCTATGGAAAATGGAAAATATCTCTCTGGAGTAAGGATCAGAGTGAAATGGCAATGCCTTCCCCTGGCCCGTGTGTGGATGACAGTCTGTGTAGGAAATGTCCTAAACAGTTTCTCCCTCAGCCTCCTCCCCCAGGCAGTTATTTACCACCTAAAGACTATTCCCTATAGAGACTGCTCCTACTAAAGGTAGCTAAACTTGTCTCCTTGATCCACCTGTACACCTACCTGCCTTCTTTCTTTTCTGTCCATAATAACCTTTCTTCCCCTTTTAACTGTGTATAAAAAAAAATACTGAGCTCCGAGGGTGCTGGGATTTTTCTATCAGGTATTCTACTCCACCCGATTCCTGCTTTTCTGTGTGTTCATGTGTGTGACTGCCTGTCTGCCAGCCAGCTGGCCTGTCTGTCTGTCTGCCTGCCTGCCTGCCTACCTGTCTGTCTGTCTGTCTGCCTGTCTGTCTGTCTGCTGGTTTGTTTATTTTTACATCCTTAACTCACTGCCCCAGTCAGATTCAACTCCTGGGAGCTATGTTGGATTGGCATTTAAGAAAAATATTTAAATATTATAAAGAAGAAATTAACTATGATGCTAAATATTACAAAGCTGAGATTTTGAAAAGTACTTGCTATACATGCATGAAGACTGGAATTTGGATACCTAGGTGCTCATATAAAAGCACTGAGCAGCGACACACACCTGTGATCCTGCCGTTGGGTGGAGGTCCAGGAGGTGCCCTGTAGCTCACTGGACCATCAGTCTAGTCAATCAGCGAGCTCCAGTTTATATGCTGTCTCAAAAAAATATCATGAAGAGCTTGAGGAGTCAACTTCTGACCACCAGACACATGTACAAATGTGCACAGATATGAATATATACACATAAAAGTTAAATATGTTTCAAGTAAAAAAAGAAATGCCAATAAATTACACTTATTGGAAATAACAAAATACTGTAACTGCTTTAAAAGAAAAAAAAGAACAACATTTTCTTTGACGCTAGAAGTTTTTGTACCCAAATTTTATCAGTCTCACTAAATTGATATTTAGTACTAAAAAGTCAAAAGTAATGAAACTGCTAATGCCTGAGCATGAATAAAAACACAGACAATAGTTCAAATTTCACTAGGATGCATTATTTCTTGTACCACCATGTAAATTAAAGTAATGTTATTGTATTGAACACATGTCTTTTTGCTATATAATGTAATAATATATCTCTATCTATATATCTCTATCTACATATAACTTGAACAAGAAATTAAAATGGGATTTTGGTAGAAAAATACTTGCACTCTGGCACAAATTGAAGCGATTTATTTTGCTCTAAAATATAATTGATACACGGAAGAACAAATGACGGACACATGGTTCTTACTCCAGTCTTGAGGCCTTAGCTGATGCTTTTTCAGACTGACAAAGGAAGCTTGTTTTCTCAATATATAATCACTGGTAAACCAGACTTCCCAAAGAAACTGAATAATACATGTATATACCAAGTACCTCAATACTTACAACTTTTCTAATAAGTCCTTCTTCTGAGCCCTAACATGAGGTTTTTATGTTTAACTGGAGAGCTAGAAGCATGCACAGCTAAGCAATACCAGTTAAGGGCGTTCCTGCCCATCTTTGACCCATTCTTATAGCTGCCTGCTCTGTCCTATCTTTTCTCAGAACTGTGGAATTCTTCTTGCAAAACAAATTTATTCTTCAGCTATCACCCGGTTTCACACTTTCCCTTCTCTCATCAGGCATTCCTGGGGAAATTTTTAATTCTTTCTAGTCTATTGTTTCCTTGTTCCTCAGAGCACTGAAGGCTAACATTAAAGTGCTGCACACAAGTGTGTCTTAGAAAATATCTCTGAGAGAGCAGCTTGATTAACCGCTGTTTGTTTTCAGACATCAGTCTTGAGGGATTTGGGGTTATATGCTGTCATTGCTGTGAAAATTCCTGAAATATCCATGTGCCTGAATCAAATACCTTAAGAGAATATAAGAAGCTCAAGTTAGAAGACTTCTGATAAATGTCGAGTCATCAGGTATATGAGCTATTTTACCAAACCCTACTAATTCTCCAAGCTAAACAGAAACAAAAGCTAGTAGAATCACCAGTAAACTTTTTTATCTATAAGGAGTCCATAGACAAAAATCATGAGAACCACTACAATGAAGAAGATGGTGAGAGGGGAAAATAGTGTCAGTTATTGTTCCCTTAATCTGGTGCCAATATCTTCTTTTGAGGAACAAAAAAGTTAGGTACAAATGCCATAGAGTGAGACTACAAAAGAATCCAAGATTCCAGATCACTAACTAATTGTGTAACCATAATTGATGTTTATAGTCCCCAATGTCTTACTAACACACGAGTAACAGTAATACCTATTTCACAGACTCTAGAGGTGAATATGAAGTTGATGTCTACAAACAAAGCTCCTAAAGAGCGGGGAGTTTGAAAAGTTCTGTAAAATTTCCCATTGATTTGAAGGTAATCCTAAATGTCATATGATCTTAGCTGCAAGAAAGTTAAGTATTTCCATGGGACCTTTTTTAAGTAATCAAAAATAAATAGAAATTTTAACTAATCTTTATAAGGAACAACGGAGTTGTTTATGTTCTTTCCATAGGAAAGTCTACAAAATTTTATGTGAAGATCCAAAACATCAAAGGAATTTGTATAAATAAATATACATGCCTTAAGCAATCCTTATAGTGTTTGTTATTGAGTTGATATGTAGAACTGATCATTTAACTTATTTTACCAGTTAGAAAATAAGACATTTAACAGTGTTTCAAGTCCCTCCAACTAAGCTAAATAGTATGTTTCTGTTGAATAGGGTTTTTTTTCTCCTCCATGAAAACTGATACTAAAGATATTACCCTAAGTATAATTAATGATACAGTGCAAGCATATTATGGTGTGTATACAACAAAAGTATATTTTCCAAGGATGATAATGCTGAAATGTACAAAAGATCTATGGTGCTATCATTTTGAAGCACTGAATTTATGATTTTACTCTAAAGAGTGGATCATGTTTGTTGGATAAGGAAAGTGCCAACTAACCAAAACAATATGTGTATTCTATTACTCTTCCATTTGATGTTTGACAAAATGAAATGGTACCTACCCAAACCACAATATCAGGTTATGCATCCAAGTGAATTTTGTTTATTTGAATCAATATACAGGATTGTGCACGTTTGTGGGTTTATATTTCCATAGCCACAGATGGTAGCCACTGAATGTATGACATTTTTTATATAGATGCACATGTTTTCAATGATGCTAAGCTTAATAATTTATGTATTTTATATAGCCCATGAGACTGAAAGGCAGCCAAACAGAGCCACATCTAGAAATGGTGCTGATGTAAACTAAATTAACTTTAGCATAATACTGTACAAACAGAATGAAAATTAAAAATAAAACCAAGGTATCCAATGCATCTGCAGTGCTCCTCACATTCTGTGGGTCACAGAGGTGAAAGGCTTCAGTACTCTTCGGCCCAAGGCCTCTCATGAATGCCCTAGTATACTCTGCCCTCCAGCCCTATTGAAAGGCCCCACAACCTCGAAAGAAATCTGCTTACCCACCAGGAGAGAAATACACTGTGGAAGACTGAATATTCCAACAGTTCCCTAAAGATGTACAATTTAAGTTAAAAATATATCATCTGTAATTCTACTACCCAAGCACTTACTGGAAACAAACAAATAAAAATCCCCGTTGGACATAAAATTTATATGAAGGCAACAAATGCTTTATGTGAATAAAATAAAGAATATAATCATGAGTCCTAAATGTTTATATTTTACATGAATTTTTAATATTAAAGTTTGAGTCTTTCAGATAGCAGTTACATTTAGCATTGGTGAATTGTATCCAAAGACACAGCAAAATCTTATCACATGTTCCTGCTTCCTAAAGAAAAAATTATAAATCTTTATATCTGACCATAAGTTATTAATAAACTACTTACTGATAAGATAGATTGTAAGATGATTATGATATCACTGCACTTACAGCCCTGACAATTCTGTTTTATACACAACTGCTACTAAAATTGTTTAATGTTTGAGAATACTGATCTGGTCATATAGAGTCCCTATATTCATTCTAATATGTATTCTTACAAACTGAACTTTTTAATGCTGTAGAATAATATTAAGTGTTCTTTTAATATTAAACAAAATAAATTTTCTAATAAGCAATATATCAGCTAACAGTATAATCTGTTTAATGCTCTATGCAAAAAATATTATTAGATATTATTTTTAAAAGGCATAAACTACATGGTAGAAACTGAATGTACAACTACCATAAATTGAATTAAAAAATAATGAAAAAGTAGTAGACTGTGTGTATGTTGAAAATATTTGTAGAGGTTTTAAAAGTAAATGTGAGGTTTCACTCCAAAAACAATTTCCAAATATAATTAAACAGGCTTGTTTGATAATATAATATTCTAGCAAAAATATGTTGTCTCATGCAAATACATTCGTGTACAACTATGCACACTTATTTACAATCTTCCTTCCGTTTACATTGAAGTCTATGTCTAAAGTAAGAAGAGAAGACATGTAGCTACTATATTGTTATGAAAAGATCCAGTAATTGATAGATCTGGTTCCAGGTTCCAGGACACTGGTTTGTCAGGTTCACATTGCAGCTTCTCCAGGGAAGATATTTATGGTTCATTGTCAGAAACTATGGCACTCTGACACCAGAGGTAACAGCAAAAGCAGGGCTTAAAGTTTGGGAAGTACATACTTTTGCCTTCATATTTCCTTCTCCATGGACACCAAGTCATTAGACCTTTATTTAAAAAGGTCCCTGCTTGCGGAATAAGGAAAACAAACAAAAAACAAAACCAGAAACAACTGTACCTCTGAAAGCACAGTGTGCAGGAGAATCTGAACTTACCGGCCCCATCATGCCTCAACCCACCATCAATTTACAACCATTAGATCATGTTCCATTTGACTAAGCAGGCTGCTCCATGACTCTGTACCACTTCATCCAACCTAATCCTAAAAATACATGGTTTTTCTTTTTTTCTGAAAGCCATCATTTCTGAAAGCTCCTGTGATAAGCTCCTTATTTGAAATACATTTACATACTTTCCTCTTGGTAACTTGGCTTTGTTAAAGGTACTATTGCTACAGACCTAGCAATGGATGAAGAAGGGAAATATTTGTCTCCCAACAAAAGCATATAGGCTCCCTCAACCACTCTAGTGGGCTCTTCTTATGGTGATGTTGCAAATACTGGTATAAAAGTTACTCCTGCCTTGTATGTTACCTATGGAAAATTTCAGGAAAATGTTCCAAAAAGGACTATTCGGGAGTTAAGGAACAGAAACAGTATTTGGAACTGGGTCCAAATGTTTTTTGTAATTTTATCTAATTTTAGTAAATAATTTATCTTTAGAAATCATTAGAAATCTCGTAAGAGTTCTTTTTTTCTATTCTTAATCACATTCGTTCTTTGTAGTTAAACAGCACTGATGACTTGTCTGTAAGACACCAAATTATAGAGAATTTGGAACACATTTTTGTAATCTCTCATAGCATCATGTATCTTTATAACATTCATAACAACTCTGGATTGACATTTATTTGTGACTTAACTGGATAATACACATTTTTAGGAATCAACAACTCTAATTTTTCATTTTCTTCTCTATTCATAAAAGTAGAAGAAATAGCTTCTACTTCTAATTATGCATATTTAATCATTAAATATAATAAATAATCATCTGTACTATTGAATATCTTATATTAATTGTGAAGGTATTAATATTAAATGAAATAGCTCAAATTTTATATAATTATATATTATATTAAATATAATTATATACGTATAATTTCTGTTCTGTGCTAGTTAGCTGGAATCACTCTTCTTTTGATTTTCCCATGGGAAATCTCCTGCAGATCCTAAAATGTATGGTCACATGTGGGTGCTTTTCAGTAGTCTTTAGAATGTCAAACTGTGGTCACTTGGAGAATCCATTAAAAGTATTAACCAAATAAAAAGGAGAAATTGTACTTTGTACAAATTGTACTTGAAAAAAGCATTTCCCATTAAAAACATTTATGCTAAGACTACATAATGATTAACCAGTTTTAATAGAAGAAAAGGGCACAGTAATCAATAGTTAATCTTGCCAAGTGTAGAGACCAGTATTTTGTGATCACAGAAGAGGCTTGTGGTGGAATTAGCTAATTGGCATCTGCTGGCAGTGACTGCTGTGTATAATAGAATTTGCACAAAATAGATGTTGTTCAGAATATCCCATTAGCAAATGTGACCTTTGGCAAACAATGCTGACCCTCAGATTTTTCATCAGTAGATGGAGAGCTTGGATCAATACACTTCAAACCCAAAAGCTCCACACTTTTCTCTGATGATTTCAGGCTTCCCACTCCAATATTGACATTCTCATAAAATTTTTGAATGGTAAACTTGGATACAGAATAAATGTTTGTGATATTTAAGAATAAGCCATACAAGCTTGATAATTGAGGCATAAAATGAGATTTTTCTTTGTTTTTTCTTTTTAAAAATATACTTAGTTGACAAGTCCACAATATTGAACATGTTAATGCTGCATATAAAATGAACTGAGTTAACAATACTGGTTGATTATTATATTAATACATTGTCTTTAAAAGTTTGAATTTTACATATTATGTTGGATGAAAGTTTTATATAAAAATGTATTCAAAAATAAAACATAGGTTAAGAGAAAGGTGAAATGAGGAGTTATAAAATAAGGAGTTATTCAATGAAGAATGCAATTTCCCTTTCTTCTTAAAAGCTTGCAGTAATTGACTGGTGAGATTCAGAGCATATGAGCATATTCTGCACTGAGTTTCTTCTCAACTGTGGTTACCATCCCTTCAGAGTCCACCTCAATACTGATAAATGCCGAACTATAATCTGTTCATTAGGCTAGATGATGTTTGAAGACTGGGATAATTATCACTTGCCAGAATTTTGACCTAAGTTTTAATAAAATGTATGCTTGTATATGTGCTTAAAAATAAGTGATTTTTCTAAACTCATGCATTTACCTGTAAGTTTGATGATTTTGTTTAACAGCTGAATAATAGGCCATTGTGCAAATGGGTCACTTATTTTTTTTATCATTTATCCATTGACATACATCAAATCTGGCTGTTATTAGCATACCAACAATATGCACAGTTAAAAAGGTATCTCAGTAGTAAGGATTAAGCCTCCTTTGGGTATGTACTCAAGAGTGCTCATGCTGTATCTTGAGGTAGATGGTCTTCAGATTCCTGAGGAATTTCCCTTTGCATATATACTAGGGTTTTATAAGATTTCTATGTTCCAGCATGTGTCTCTGGGTCTTTATGCGCTTCTTTTGCTTTATCTTTGGCTCTTTTGTTTCTGTTTGTTTAGACCTATTCCAATTTTTTTTTATTTTATTCCTTAGATGCCTGTTGGTTTTCTAACTGAAGACAGAAAAACTGGAGAGAAGGAGAGATGGGCAGGAAAGAGATGGGAGCTGGGAGAGAAGAAAAACTATAATCTGAATATATTGCATGAAAAATTCTATTTTCAAGAAAACAGAAAAGTGGTGGTCTCAAATATGATATTCAGTACTAAAACAATGCCATCCACTAATCATAACTAATGTATTTTGTGTTGCTCATGATTATATCGGTAAGTTGTTCCTATAATATGTTGTAGCTTTAACCTGGCATTAAGTAAGACTCAAAGTTTGTAAATTTGCACTTGTCCCTATGCCTAAGTCAGCATATACTTGTCTTTCTGTATTAGTCTGAGGCAGTTATTCCCCTTCAATCAGCCTACCTAGAGTTTTGTAATGAAGTGTTGATATGTTTCTATTTAAAGCTTTACTTAAATAAACATACATGTGAGTAAGAAAGGATTTTGCTAACAGCCTTCTGCATGCTTGCTTTCTTCACAGGCCTTCCCTTCTCACATTTTCCAGTGGCAGTACAGGGCGAGACCTGATGAAGGAGGTGAGCATGAGCAGGCTTATCTTCCACAAGTTAACACTGTTGCTGCTCTAGGCTCAAATTTCTAGTTTGGGGATGTAGAGTAAAGGACGAGCAGAACTCGGGTTTTGGAAGAATGCTGGATGAACAAGCAACAAATCCCAAATTTAACCCAAGGCTAAATCTAAATCTTACCTTCACAAAATCAATCTCTGGAAAACAAAATAAAACAAAATTTCTTAAAGCTTTACTTCCAGAAAAATTCTGATAGGGCAAGTTTTCTTTTTGTTTGGTATACACTAATTTCTTGATGCTTCATGTATCACCTCTGTTCTTGTAGTGTTTTCCAACTGTCTGCTTGCTTATTTTTGCTTATTTTCAGTTATATATGTTTAAGATCAAACTTGTTGATTTCTATGATTGATCTTTAGAAATGTTCAAGTTTCATAATTTAATGGTCAAATAGGGTAAATGTATATAAGTTTGTTTGGGCATAAATTTAAGTCAAACAATATTTTGCAAATAACTTGGCAAATGTAGTAATGTAAATTAATTGGTTGTGACTTTTGTAATTGATAAGAAGTATGTAAACTTTATTTCATTGAACATACAAGTTTTGAATCTGAGTAAATTAGGAACTATCACTTTACATAATTGAAACTCAAATTTTTGAAACACAAATTCTAACTCTTGAAGTCAAGGGAAGAAATAAGTTATCTTTATCTAAGGCTTAGTGGGCATAACTGTTAGTGGTGCTATGACTAAACTATCTTCCAAGTAAATAATAGGGATCAAAGGTTTGTTTTCATGCTATCTCTAGAAATTTAACACTTGTGGAGATCAGTAGATGATAATTTACACAGAGGCCCACAGCCAGTGTGCAGAATGTGAGGGACTTTGGAGCACTTAGCACTAAATGGATATCTTTATGAAACCTCTCCACTCAAGGCTTACGGATCTTTGCAGAAGAGGAGACAAAAACATTGAAAGAGGCAGAGTTGCTGGATGAATCCAAGTGTCATCCAGACACCACATGAAAAGGAGAAATCAGTTTCCTCCTGTCAACTATCATTGATCTACCAATCACATTCTAGGGCAGGCGCCATGCCAGCAGTCCTTGGTCACCACAAAATGAACTCTATGGGCCTTTGCTTTTGCTTCATTTTGGTTCTCTCTCTCTCTCTCTCTCTCTCTCTCTCTCTCTCTCTCTCTCTCTCTCTGTGTGTGTGTGTGTGTGTGTGTATGTATGTGTATGTGTATGTAGTTACTTTGTTTCTTTTTAACAGTTTGCTTGTTTTTATTTTTGTATTTGGGTTTGTTTTTGTTTAAGTTTTGCATTTTAGAGACAGACCAAAAGCATGAATTTGGATAGGGAGGTGGGGAAAATCTGGATGAGATGGGAGAGGGGAATATATTGTATGAAAATTTTAAATAAAACCAAAGAATTAAGTTATTAGCATTTATATAAAAACTATCAGGGTTGATATCCAATTACAGCATTCCACACTTGTTAATGATAAAATGTATACTTAATGTTTTTACAGTATTAATGTGGTTGCCTTTTTCATTTATATTTATCTGCACTGGGAACTACAAAATATCATTAGGAAAAAATGGCCAAAATCCAAATATATGGCAATATCGTAAAGTGATAAGATATACAAGCTTTCAAAATTTCCACCTGGGCCTTCAGTTTTATTTAAGATACATTTTGTCAATCTTCTAAAGTAGAATGATTAGCTGCCATCTTAGCTGATATCATCAGGAACATCTACAGTCTGAAGAAATATAATTTTGGTTTTCCATACAGCTGGTTTTAACTAACTGCTTTCTCTGCAATCAACTTTGGAATATCATTATCCCATAATCGTTAGCTAAGAATACCACATTTGGACACTTATAGTGGTGCCTTTTTCAAAATGACAGCTGTTATTTTACCTTCTTGACACACTTTTAAACATAGATGGCAAGGTCATTATAAAGCTGGTTCTTCTAAATGGTGTCTTCCTGAAGGAAAAATTTTAAAACACCCTCTACCTTTCTGCTTATTACCACTAATTCTGTCACAAGTAACTCTAACCACTTTTGAAATGTCTAATCAGAGAATCCAATATAATTAATATTCTAATTTCTACTCGAATTGTAACCTTTATTATATTATTTATTTATTTATTTATTTATTTATTTGTTATATAGTCTGTGAAAAGAATGTAGTAATGACTGATTTCCACTTTTAGTATATTTTTAAAATAGACTTTATGCTATTCCCCTTAAACAATATCAAAATATATCATTTACGAATTAAAGCAGAAACAGACTATGTTGAATATGTTGGCAGTCTATTAGTCATTGAGTGATCATGCAGATATGGGTATCTAAAAAACAGGGATGCAGCAAACATGGAGATGGAACTCATCTCACATGCAGTCTATTCTATCTCTATGAGAAAGTATGGTGTAAATCTCCTCACTATCTTCTTCAAAATGGAAATTATCTTAAGTATTTGGTATTCACACATTAATCTTTGGAGCTTGAAATCATACCATGCTTATGCACCAAATCTACTTATGCATATTTAATAAGGCTAAAGATTTTAAGTATTTAATGGCATTTATTATACCCACAGTACCCTTCTTTGTCTCCTTATTCCTGCATGCCGTGATGGTACAAAAGAGAGAAAGAAATAGCAGTAGTTTGAGACTTTTGATAGATTTACTCTCTGCAACTTTGTCCATTCCACAATTTTCAAGAAATCTTTCTCATCCCAGCTGGCTTCTGCAGCCTCTGAGGTCCACAAACCACTTTTGATGGAGGGCCATATGAAACCAAATGAGATCTTGGCAACTGCAACCACTCTTGACCGAGAAATGCCATCTTAAATGTCTGTAATCTTGTTCTATTTCTATCTGGACGAGAGTAAAATTTTCAAATCTCTTCTGGGTTTCCCTTTGACCTTGTCATGCCTTGGTCTTTCTGTTTGATGACCAGCACCTGTATTAGGAAGCTTCAAAATACTTTTCAGATATAACTTAAAAATAAGTAACCAGATGCATACAATCTCAACAATAAAAATATTAGCAAACGTTTTTATGCAAGTTTTATCTAAATGAGATTTCTGTTTCTGTTATACATCTACATCTATATATACACCTGCATCTACATCTACACCTACACACATGTTAAGACTCAAGCTTGGATGGACAGAAAGATGTAAGCAATGGATGACTTTGGGAAACAAAGATGAAAAACATTTGCTTTTAGGTAATGAAGATTAGAAAGGAGATGATGTGGTGAAAGTGAAAGCAAGGAACAGCCAAATGCATTCAATATAAATTTAGGAGAGAAAAGTCTCCTAGATAACGAAAATCATGAAGAGACTCTGTGCAAAAGAAGGCTCTGCCCAAATGATGTGCAATCCTCAACTTACTCAGCAGCTTGTTGCCTGTCTGAGTTCCTGATAATACAGTTTCCTCAGATACTATAGATTCTGTAGAACTCCCTGAATAGGTATAGCAAGGACGCTGAAAAGACTCTGAAAAAAAAACTCAAAATTCATGGCAAGAAGCTGTAGATCTCAGATTTTTGTTATATTTCTTGTGCTGTAGCCTGAACATTGTAAAAAAAAAAAAAAAGAAGAGTTAAATTGTCTAGACTTTTCTTTTTTTGATATATTTTTTTATTTACATTTCAAATAATTTCCCCTTTTCTGGATCCCCACTCCCTGCAAGTCCCATAAGCCCTCTTCCCTCCCCCTGTTCCTCCATCTACCCCTTCCCACTTCCCTGTTCTGGTATTCCCCTATACTGTTGCATTGAGTCTTTCCAGAACCAGGGGCCACTCCTCCATTCTTTTTGGACATCTTTTAATATGTGGATTATGTCTTGGGTATTCAAAGTTTCTAAGCTAATATCCACTTATCAGTGAATGCATACCATGACTGATCTTTTGAGACTGGGTTACCTCACTTAGTATGATGTTCTCCAGCTCCATCCATTTGTCTAAGAATTTCATGAATTCATTGTTTCTAATGGCTGAATAGTACTCCATTGTGTAAATATACCACATTTTTTGTATCCATTCCTCCATTGAAGGACACCTGGGTTCTTTCCAGCTTCTGGCTACTACAAATAGGGCTGCTGTGAACATAGTGGAGCATGTTTCCTTATTGCATGCTGAAGAATCCTTTGGGTATATGCCCAGGAGTGGTATAGCAGGGTCCTCAGGAAGTGTCATGCCCAGTTTTCTGAGGAACCGCCAGACTGATTTCCAAAGTGGTCGCACCATCTTGCAATCCCACCAGCAGTGGAGGAGTGTTCCTCTTTCTCCACATCCTCACCAACACCTGCTGTCTCCTGAGTTTTTGACCTTAGCCATTCTGACTGGTGTGAGGTGAAATCTCAAGGTTTTTTTGATTTGCATTTCCCTAATGATTAATGATGTTGAACATTTCTTAAGGTGTTTCTCAGCCCTCAGAAGTTCTTCACGTGAAAATTCTTTGTTTAGCTCCGTACCCCACTTTTTAATGGAGTTATTTGGTTCTCTGGGTTCTACCTTCTTGAGTTCTTTGTATATATTAGATATTAGCCCTCTGTCAGATTTAGGGTTGGTGAAGATCCTTTCCCAATCTGTTGGTTGACGTTTTGTCCTTTTGACAGTGGACTTTTCTTTTTTTTTTAACCTACTATTTTTTTTAAAACAGGAAAAGCTTAAAGGAGTTTGCTAAAACAAGGAAAAGAATGTTGAAAGGGTGTCTAAAAATAAAAAAATAGACAGTAACAAAGAAAAAAGAAAAAGAAAATGGAGCCAT
Organism: Apodemus sylvaticus; assembly: GCF_947179515.1. Lineage (NCBI taxonomy): Eukaryota > Metazoa > Chordata > Mammalia > Rodentia > Muridae > Apodemus > Apodemus sylvaticus. The sequence continues at coordinate 16,641,953 of NC_067473.1, read as the reverse complement.
TTTAATATCTGTCCCATTACAGACATCTGGGATATATGCATATATGCTGTTCTGTGGAATAACTGATCAAGCTTATTAATAAATTTACCATTTCATCTATTTACCCTGTTTTGTGGTGAGAACACCTAAAATATCTGTAAGCTAGGGATATTTGTTCAAGTTAGTTACGTGCATTTAATTGGGTTATTGAATTTCTCTCCCTCTTGTCCCACCTCGCCCCAAATGTGCAATGTGAACTTTTTTCCTGATCTCTCAGATTGTCTTTACTCTTATCAACTCATGCTGAAAACAGTTATAATTTACACAAATACAATTTCTAATTTAAGGATGTTTCAGCTTTCACGATGACATAAAAGCTACATGCATTCAAGAGAACACTTTTAAAATTCTGATTTCATTATCATCTGTCTTGGAGGTGCTGGGCTACAATAGGAAGCACAGCTCCTGGTTGACCAGTAGGTCAACAAATATGAGATGAAAAAAAGTTCAGTAAATCAAATCATGAGGAAAACACAATTTGAAAGCTTTGACATAGCTAACACCTCACATCTGTTACTCTAGCTGTCACTAACAAGGAACTACGCTCTTTGGGTTTACAGCTCTCTCTGGCTTGATGCTGTCATTAGTAGATGATTTCAAAATCAGTGCTACTTTAATATATATAGACCACCAAGAAAAGCAATAATTATGTGTTAAAGGTCTTAATGAGTCTAGAATGACAGCAAGTAGACTAATGTTAGGAAAAAAAGATGCATGAGGCTACTCCCCACAGCTAGAGGAAAAATAATGAGTCAGATGGGGGAACGTTCCTTTTCATGATCTCTTTTATTGAGACCCTTCTAAGGATGTGGAAGTTCCCTCTTAGTCTTATTAGTAAGAAAGAAGCTTAAATTTTGGATGATAATGATGACAAGAAATAATGACTTTCATTTCTCATGCTTCAGGGCTTTTGCCTTGGTCTCATCACCTCACGCTGAAAAACAAATATGCTGATTCCATAGCAACACAACTGATAATTTTGGGGTTTGTGGGTCTCCTTAGTTGTGGGAGCTAAACCAGCAGGTAAAAACTGTTTCATGGAAAAATTATCTCTAAGTCCAATTGAGTCAATAAATGACACTGGATGGCCAACAATCTGTTTTTATTATATGAAATTAATAGCTGTAATTTAAAGGATCTCGTCATTCAAGGAGGATTTCAAATATCATTAGCTAGTTGGAAAAGTCACTAGTTTGGGAGGAATTAAACAGAAAAGGTCAGTTAAATATTAAATTATAGTATTTTTTTTTATCTGACAAAATATATTCCCAGTGAATGCCAAACTGTGATTTCATTTGTTAAGAGCTTAAATCTTTTAAGTTTTCTTTATTATTGGCTACAAAAAGCTCTACTCAATGATAACTTTGTCAGGGAAATAATAAAGAAAGAAATTAAAGACTTACTGGAATTTAATGGTAATGTTGACACATCATACCCAAACTTATGGGACACAATGTTAGCAGTGCTAAGAGGAAAATTCATAGCACTAAGTGCCCTGGTAAAGAAACTGGAGAGATGTTACACTAGCAACTTAAGAGTACACCTAAGAGCTCTAGAAGAAAAAGAAACAAACACACCCAAGAGGAGTAGAAGGCAGAAAATAGACAAACTCAGGGCAGAAATCAACAAAATAGAAATGAAGAAATAAATACAAAGAATCAACAAAACCAAAAGCTGGTTCTTTGAGACAATCAATAAAATAGATAAACCCCTAGTCAAACTAACTAAAGGGCCCAGAGTCAGTGTACAAATTAACAAAATCAGAAATGAAAATGAGACATAACAACAGAAATGGAAGAAATTCAAAAAAATCATCAGATACTATTATTACAAAAGCTTATACACAACACAACTGGAAAATCTAGATGAAATGTATGGTCTTCTAGAAAGATACAGCATATCAAATTTAAAACAAGAGCAGATAAACTGTCTAAACAGACCCATATCCCATAAGGAAATAGAAGAAGGCATTAAAAAACCTCCCAACCAAAAAAAAAAAAAAGCCAGGGCCAGATGGATTTAGTGCAGAATTGTATCAGACATTCAAAGAAGACCTGATTCCTCAAACTATTCCGTAAAATTGAAACAGAAGGAACCCTCCCTAATTCTTTCTATGAAGCCACAATTACTCTTATACCTAAACCACACAAGGACTCAAAAATGAGAACTTCAAACCAATCTCACTTATGAACATTGATGCAAAAATAGTCAATAAAATTCTTGTAAGCTGAGTCCAAGAACATATCAAAACCATCATTCATCACAATCAGGTAGGCTTCATCCCAGGGATGCTGGGTTTGTTCAATATATGAAAATCCATTAACATAATCCACTATATAAACAAAATATAGCACCCCTTCATGTTAAAAATATTGGAGAGATAAGGAATTCAAGACCGGTACCTACATAATAAAAGTATTTTACTGAAAACCAACAGCCAATACCAAATTAAATAAAGACATACTTGAAGCAATCCCACTAAAACCAGGGATGAGACAAGGATGCCCACTCTCCTCATATCTTTTCAATATAGTAGTCAAAGTGCTAGCTAGAACAATAAGACAACAAAAAGACATCAAGGGGATACAAATTGGCAAAGAAGAAATAAAGGTATCGCTATTTGCAGATGATATGATAGTATACATGAGCAAACCCAAGAATTTTACCAGAGAACTTCTCCAGCTGATAAACAACTTCAGCAAAGTGGCTGGATATAAAATTCACTCAAATAAATCAGTAGCTTTCCTTTATACAAATGATAAACAGGCTGAGAAAGAAATTAGTGAAACAATTCCCTTTACAATAGCCACAAATAATAAAAAATATCATGGGGTAACACTAACCAAACAAATGAAAGACCTGTATGATAGTAACTTCAAGTCTCTAGAGAGAAATCAAAGATCTCAGAAAATGGAGAGATTTTTTTCCATGTTCATGGATTGGCAGAATTAATATAGTAAAAAAGCCTGTCCTACCAAAGGCAATTTACAGATCCAGTGCAATCCCCATCAAAATCCTAACCAAATTCTTCAAAGCTATCGAAAGATCAATTCTCAAAATCATCTGGAAAGGCAAAAGACCCATAATAGCAAAAATAATTCTTATAAATAAAAGAACGGATCGGGGAATCATTGTCCCTGAACCTCAAGGTTTACTACAGAGCAATAGTGATAAAAACTCCTTGGTAAAATTGTATTTATTTTTAAAAAATTGCTTCTATTTTAAATCTAGACTGGACATGATATAAAATTCTAAAATTCTCAACTATCTTTCTAGCTGAAACTTCTTTTCATTTTGTGTTCCACTACGTTTGCTTAATTCTCTAGTATGTTAGAATATTTTAATACTTTCTAGGAAGGTAATTTTTTTACTGAGTTCTTCTGCTATTGCTGCATGTTTAGATCTCATCAAAGGAGGGGATTTGATATCACTTCTGTGCACAAGAATTTCATTGGTTTTTGTTGTTGTTGTTGTTTGCTTGTTTGGTGGGTTGGCTGGTTTTGCTTTTCTTCAATGCTTTCTTCTGTCTAGTTTATGAAGTCCTATTTTCTTTGGCATCTACAAATTGCCATGCTCTCTATCATGCTCATATACTGAGATTATATATAAGAAGACCCTTATTTCAGAAAAATTAGGAACTCCCATTTTGCCATAAGCACAAGGCCTTTAGTTCTATTTTAGGACTTCATAAAATTCAGGTGCTCTGTTCATCAAATAGTCTCACCTCCCAACCATTCCCACCCATGCCCAATTTTTCTAAGTGCTTGTATACTGAATATTTGGCACAATCTTGCTCAAAACTCATATTGATTGCCCAATATACTTACCCAAATCTTCTCTCTTACCAACCTTGGTTATGTGCCATTTTTTTTCCTGCACTCCATTCTTACTTTCCCTGAAATATTCATTCTTTTCTCAGCATAAATGTTAAAACTACAATTGTAGTTAATTCTAATACTTCCTCCAATACTTTAGTGCCTGAAAAGAGATATAACGTTTATATTACAAAGAACCACCAGATAGAAGATATATATTGCACAAATAAACATACTTCCAAAACAAATGAGTTGAAATGTGGAATAATTATGGCTGAGTACCACATTCACCTCTCTCTCTCTCTCTCTCTCTCTCTCTCTCTCTCTCTCTCTCTCTCTCTCTCTCTCTCTCTCTCTTATGTGTGTGTATGTGTGTGTGTGTGTGTGTGTGTGTGTGTGTGTGATTATCACATGTCTTCCCTCGTCATTATACTCAATACAATATTTTGACAAGCTTACGTAGAATCATCTACATTTCTACCTACTTCTTGGTATCTAGTTTTGTTCTTTCTCATTTTACCACAAATGACCTATTCTTTCTCTCAATAAAAATAGCTTTTCAACTTGTGGACAAGACCTCTCTTTCCTATCATCCAGAAGTTCTCATCCAACTCTTGAGATTTTCATTCTTCTTTGTGGAGTATATGATCCCACTCATACAACTGACTACTCAGGGAAAACAAAATGAATAATGGTCTTGTTTCCAGAAGTTGGTGAATACCTCCATTAAATTCTTTCTACACAGCCTCTCCTAATCCATGTAGAACAAGAGTGGGGTCACCTGAAGTCGGCTTTTGCTCATAACTACAGGAGTCAGAAAATTCAGTGCAACTGAACAAACATATATACCGAATGAACCAGTACATTAGGGACACAATGTACTTATAATAGAAAGGAAAAGAAGTAAAGATTAGTAAATAAAAATTTTAGTAACATATGTCCAAGAAATTTATGTTAGAATAAGAGGTCCAATGTAATAATGAAAGAGGTCATCAAACCATAGAGGTAGTACTTTCATGAGTAGATTAATAGTGCTTTTGTTGTTCATGTTAATTCTCCAATTGAGAGTGAGTTGTCCTTCTAGTATAATATTTGTATTATTTCTTTGCAAATTTCACACATGCATACAATATATTTTGAAATAACTCAAGGCCTACTCATTCCCTAACTTCTTCCATATTTATCTATTTCCACCTTCACTGCAGCCAATTCATGATTCTCGTACACCCATGAGAATAGGGCCATCCTTAGGAACATAGTTGATCTTCACATAACTTGCTCTCCCAAAGCTGCCATCATCTGTCGGGACATCCTCAGCTAGTGATGAGGACTCATGAACCCCTCTACTCTCCTTGCTAAAGTGTTAACTGGCTTGATCTTGTGCAGCTCCTGTATGGGCAGTGACCGCTATGTGTCCCTGGTTTCTAAGGGCTTGTCATGTCCAGAAAATACTGTTTTAGTCTGTTCCCAGCAGCTCTCTGGTTGTTAACAACCATTCTCTCCTCCCTTTTGAGATGGTTCCTGAGCCTTGGAGAAAAGAATGTGATGTAGATGTCCCATTTAGGGTTTAGCATTGCACAAACATTTATTCTTTGATTCGTTATGGGTTTGTGCATTAACTGCTGTACCACACTGACAGTCTCCTTCTTAAATGGCTGGATTAGATGTGAGAACTGCTTGTGTAAATGAGGTACCTCCTCTCGTATTTCTCTCTTCTGCATGTGCCTGCTTGCCTTTTCTTGTTTTTCATGTGATGAGGCACATTAAGCTCTTGCAAAATCATCCCCACTCAAACTTCACAACTTCAAAATGTCAAAAATGTCAAGGGAAAACCAAAAGAAAACCAGCTTGCAAAGGAAAAAATGTCTATGGTGTAACATTATATATATAGACAGCGCACATGAATGACTGAGGTCTGTCAACTACCTCAGTTATATTAACTGAAATGTACTCAAGCCATCTATTAAAAGATAAACATTTTAAAATTGGCTCACAAAAAAGTCCATTTTTATTTTGGATATCTTAAACAAACCTAAATTAATGTGATATTGATAGACTAGGAGTAAAGGGGCAAACAGATTTTTACCAGAAAAACAACAAAGAAAGTATATGGGAAATCCTGGTAACAAAAATGTAAAGTAGGTTAAAGGGCAAAAAGGTATAATTTATAATGCTGGCATTCTAGCATATAATAAAAATATGACACTCTATATGTACTACCTGAGCTACTAATTGGAAGTATAAAAGGCATCTATTAAATACTGAAGAGGAAGAAAATCCACTAGGATTGGAAGAGTTAAGCACTATTCTATCAGTGAATTACAAATTAACTCGGTGTGTGTGTGTGTGTGTGTGTGTGTGTGTAGTATTTAAAGCATTTGTGATACAATGATGTTCTGGTAGGATAATAATAAAAATGCCTTAGCCTTAAGTTCACAAATAGCATATAAAGCAAACCTATATTTAATTAGTTAAGTGCCCCACATTTATGTGAAATCATTTATATGAAATAATAACATACCCAGCATATCTTATGTTACTAAACGGATTTTAAAGATAATGAAATTTAAAAAGAAAGAAACACTCCTTAGGGATTTACTTTTTAAAATAGCATGCCTGAAGGGAGATTAAGTAGTTACCTTTTCTATTTTTATTTATTAGTTTGGAGATAACAGGTATGTGAAGGTCCAAAGACAACTTGCAGGAGTCTGTCATTTCCCTCTACCCTGTAGTTTCAGAGCAATCAACTGAGCATTTTATCCGGGCCCCTCGTTGGGATTTAAGATTTGTCCATCTCTTTTAGAATTGCCAGAGAAAGAAAAATCAGGCAATCAAGTTGCAAAGTTTCTGTGAATTTTAATTTAAGCACCATACAAAAAAAACCCTGCAAAAGTTAACGATGTCAGAAGAAACGGTGTAGCTGTACAATTTTATATTTTCTTCTTAACATTTTGTTGGTATTTTCCTTTATTTATTTGGCAGGGCTGTGCACATGTGGAGGTCAGAGCACAGCTTGCTGGAACTGATTCATCTCTCCCACCACATGGGTCCAAGGGATTGGATACAAATCATGAGGTTCGCTGGTCAGCACTTTGCTTTCTGAGCCAGCTCATGAGCCCTGTACTGTATCTTCCTTAACATGATTTTGCCCACCTTTAGAGTCATCTCCTTTCTTTCACAACTGTGTCCTCTCCTAAGAAGTGAGAATATAATAAACTTAGAAACAAGTTTTTCACTATATGAATTATGATGGGCATTTAGCATACATGTTTCTCTGACAGGGTCAACAGCAAAATTTAGGAAGCAACACTTTAGCTCAGAGAACAATTATTTTAGTCAAGTGCCTATTTGAAGGAGAATATAATTCGTGTACAGTATTATAATGATTCATTATTATTGTTCATTAAACAAAAATACCCATTTTGTTAGCATTATTTCAAAATGGCAATTCTATTGGCTGTACATCAGTTTAATGAAACTAGATAGAAGAAATACCACTGGCCCACTATTACACAAAGCAGATCCAGTCAACTGGTGAGATTCTAACTTTCTTCAGTTGCCTGAATATTGATACAATAATGCTGATGCTTATAATAATAGTTACTACTGTAGGTTGTACTAGGGATTTGGCAACCATGCCTAGTCTGAACCCTTGACATTCATTCTGTTACTACATTACTCCCTCACACTTTGCTTGCCATGTATTCGTTTGAACAGCTGAGGCTTTTTGGCACGGTTCTTGAATGTTGCCCTAAAGGGTCCTGTGCTAAGGACTCACTACTCTGTCCCTGACCATATGGTGGGCAGTGAGGTCTTTAAAAACCACAAAATTGTGTAAAGCCTTTTGGCACATGGGACCATGTCCTTACAGGGATCTTGAGACTCTGGCATCTCCCACCGAGGGGTAGGAACTAGAAAATGAAACAGCAAGCTTCCTGAAAAATAGTGATAATTTAATAATCTATTAAACACACAGGGCTACAATTAGTATTAAGAAGCCAGTGACTAGGCCCACACCTTGGCTCCATCGCACATTCCTGCCGCACGTGCTTCCTGCTCAGAGGCACCAGAGCAGAAGAGGCAATTAATCACAACCCGAAGCCTCCTAGTCTAGGAGACGAGTTCCCTTATCTCAGGTATTTTGTTAAAGTAAACGAAGATTGACTAACACGGGCACCATTTGTTCATTAAACTGTGTGTGTCTGTGTTTTTTTTTTTTTCAAACAGGTTGTGAAATTTTTTGTGTGATATTATAAAACTTATTATATTTTAGAATCTGAGACTATAACATACTTGTTACATCCTTATTTCGGAGTAACCTAATAGAAAAAGAAAAGGATACTAGACAGACTGAAAATCATTTTTCTCCTAATTGCTTTATTATATATCGTATTATTTTAATGGAAAAATAAGCATGGTTTCCGAGTCAAAGAATAAGTAGAGGCACAAACACAGTAGCGAGGAAATCATGAATTTTCTCCTATTTGTGGAAACTGATGGTTCAAATCTGTCCAAAAAAAACTTCACTATTTAAAGAGAGAAATTCTATCTAATACACTTATGTGGAAGGCATTTTGATCATATCTGGACAAATCTGTGGGTTATTTTGGAAAATCATCCCATGTTTTTGTCAGTAGTGCTTTCTTTGTGGTTGAGCAGCTGCTTATGACCTTAGACAAAGCAGAGGCTGTGGAATGTCTGCCTGCTCTCTTCACAGACCTGTGCTTGGCAGTAAGCACACAAAAGAATAGTTTCACTCCACTTGGGACATAGGTATGTTTGGGTTTGAGGAAATAACAGAGCTTTGTCGATTAGTCTTGAACCAGAACAAATAAGCCACAAGAGGGCATATTTTTCTTCATTTTATCACCCTTGTGCAAACAAGGATTACTTCTTTTGGATATCTTACGAGACCATCTTCACCACTGCCCTAGAAGAATACGCTACCTCACATAGACTGCAAGGGCGAAGGGAGAATGGGAAGAGATAACTTAAAGGTGTTCCTTGCAAGTCATATATGGAGAAATTATTTTTCCTTAAATTCTTTCCTTGGAGATTGTTTATTGACATAAGAATATTGTTGCAAATGAAAACAAAGAATCATTTATCTAACTTCTAAATTCCTCTTCCAGCAGCATCCGTGTGGACTCCCGTGTCAAGTATGGAAACCTTTTCAACTTCTAGTACATTTCAAAGTCAAGGAGGTTTTTCTTTTCAGAGGTCTCAGGATTTGTGCCAAAGGGGTTGGGCTGTGTTTTTATTTTTATTTTGAAACACATTCCTGCTGAATTTAATTATTCACCACACCCCAACCCAGCTAAGTAAATATAACCCTAAGATTCTGGACTGGAAAGTCTTGAAACATAGCTTTTTTTTTTTTTTTTTTTTTTTAAGACTCTAGTATAGTGCAACATTCTAGACAGGGCATCAGGGCAGGAACCTGAGAGAGTGGGGCATTCATTCCATCTCTCTTGGTTCTGGTCCCCTCATCAGATGATTTCTTACTAGGGGGTCTCTGAGGTTGCTCCTACTGTGAAGTGTGTGACTATTCATAGTATTAAAAAAGCTCAGAGTGAAGAGGTAACATGAGGTTCAGATAGCTTTGAATTCCAATTGAGTAATCATAAATTATCTACTGTCCTTATCTCATAATGAGAAGCAGTTGTGTACGTGTGTAGTCGTGTATAATTAATATGTAAAAGATGAAAGTTAGATATGCTGTTTTCAACCACTAGGAAAGTATACCTAATGATTTGATGCTGTAAAAACATAATGAACTAAAAATGAGTGGATTTTTATGATCACATGAAATAATGTGTGTGGGGGGGGGTTGTTAATGCTTATAAGGAGAAATACCTTATGGAAGATAAAGTATAAAGCCACTTTTAACAGATGGTATCACTTATTCTAATTAAATATAGGTTATCATATACCCCAGTTTCAGTCTTATCTTTCTGTATTGATGTTAATATGTAGAAGAATATCCCTAAAGTTGTGTTTATTTATAATTTTATGTGTGCTCATGCTAGAACAAATTTTTACACGTGCTTGTTTTTACACTGCTTGCTTTCTTTCTCTTTCTCTCTCTCTCTCTCTCTCTCTCTCTCTCTCTCTCTTGTCTCTTGGCATAAAATTGTCAACATCTTTTTCATCCCCTTTTCTTTCAAAGTCACTGAAGTTCTATTTGTTTTGGGAATGTTGCTAGAGAGAAATAAGACAGTAGATTTCATGAAAAGAGTTACAGTCTAGTAGCTTCTACTGAGAACACTTCCCAATTATGAGATCCAGTCAGGCTGACGTTCTGAACCTGGTGATTATCTTCTGCATGTTTCTATACAGCAGGATTCTCCATATGCAATTTACATAAACAGTTTTTTAAATACTTGAAAAATATGTATTTGCTCTGCCCTACATTTTCCCCCCAGTCTAAAGCAGACACACTAGAGGCAATTAGATACTTCTAAACGATGATGTGTATTTTTCCATTCTAACTAAGGATTGCTTGTTGATCCTAAATAGCAATCCCTGGGCACAAGTTAAACTGCACAATGAACCTTATATTTTAGCAAAACAAAGTGACTCCCCCTATTCTAAGTGTCACTGCAAGAATTCAGATAGGGTATAGCTCTGCAGGACAGGAAGCCACTTTCCTTTGATGACAATAATCTAAGAGTCCTGGAGTTTCAAAAGCCACGCTAGTGGGATATACAGTACAGTTAACAAACAATCCAGTGGGGACAGTTCAGCAATTGATCATTTCCACCTTATGCACTGTTTTCATCAATGTATCCAGACCCACAGAGTGCTGAACACCTAGCACATTTAGAACATGCCAGTTAAGGACTCCAAGTCCCAGTATACTACAGACACAGCTGAGACCATTCATCATAATTTGGGACTCTGCAGTTGATTCTGCCGGCTTCATGCTCAAAGTAATTAAAAAGAAAGAAAGCACAGAACCCACGTCCCAGATGTTCTTTTCTCATGGTATACTCAGAAGGCTCCAGCAAATCCCACCTAAATGTGGAGTGAGGGCACTTAAAACTAAAACAGCTCAGAGCTGATTCATGAGCATCATGTTAGGGTCCAGGGAAATAAACACACAAACAACCAACATGTCCTATTGCGTGCAGGCACATGCCTAACTAATTATGATATAACATGAAAAGGGCTTCTAATAATACTGAAATCAAAGTGCTTTAGGAAAACAGGAGGGAATGATTAATGCTAACGGGGCTTTGTGGAAAGTTGTAATGGTACCAATGAGGAAGTGTCCTTAAGTGTAAGGATATTAAGCTTGGGGGGAGGGGCGGGGGAAATCAAGAGTTAACAGCAATTCTAGCTAATCATCATATTCTAGCTAATAAACTGAGAAAATATTCAAGAATTAATGAATAACTCTTTAAAGTGGAGAACTCCTCACCATGAATCCTCCCTGTGAAAAAGCACAAAGCTCTGCTGTGGGAGTTGAAAGGAGGTACTAGGTCCTTACACGTAGTTTGGATTTTTTTTTTTTTTTTTTTGATGAACAGTTAACAATGTAAGCAAGCAAATGAAACAACACAAAACTAGAGGCTAATGCTAAACATACTAAAGTTATGCCTAATTATGAAAGGAACGGCATGCCGACAAGGACATTTTACTAAGAAGTTGCTATGGGTTGAGATAGTCTGAAGATTTCAATTTTCCTATGTGCAAAGAGAAAAATTATGGGGTTGGTTGGTCACAGGCAAAAATCAAAGTTTTAGAGATTGGCAGTGTGGGACACCGTACACAAACTTGGTCGAGTCAGGAAACTTAAGCCCCTCATTAGGACGGCTCTGCCACCAGCCACCTACAATGTGAAGTGACTCACTCAGCCTCTGTGGTCCTCTGTTTTCTGGGCTGGAAGGAGGCTGAAATTAAGTGTTTCTTTCACGCCCTTCAGTTCTTCCATCATTTCCCCCTTGCCTTCTGATCAACCCCAACTACCAGACAGACCCTCTGTCATTTGCGAAGGTTGCAGCTCCTATGTTTAAACCCAACACACACTCAGGAACCCTGGCTGTTTGGTTTCTATGGGACCAATTCAAGGGAGCTTTGTGTGAAAACCTAGGTTATGGTTAGCACTAGAATTTGCCATGGCGCTATCTAAAAGACTTAATTGTACAGGTCTTTTCCGTGCTCTTGTGGATAGCTTTGTATTAGCCTCTGTATTTTAAGAAATTGATCAAAGTAAGTTATTTATACAGGATTTTCTTTGGATCTCTCCTCCAAATTGGGGAATTTTACTTTTCACAAAATATGTCCTAGTTTGTGCTCTTACTCCTCCAGATTATTCTTGTGGGATTTAAAGTTTGTAAAATCTAAAAGAAAGGGGGGGGGGAGGTGGGCGGTGGTGGCACATGCCTTTAAACTCAGCACTTGAGAGGCAGAGGCAGGCAGATTTCTGAGTTCTAGGCCAGCCTGGTCTACAAAGTGAGTTCCAGGACAGCCAGGGCTACACAGAGAAACCCTGTCTCAAAAAAAAAAAAAAAAAAAAAAAAAAAAAAAAAAAAAAAAAAAAAAAAAAGAAAGAAAAGAAAAGAAAAAAAAAAAGAAAGAAAAAAAGAAAAAAGAAAAAAAGGGAAAAAAGAAGGGAGGGAGGAGAGAGAGAGACCCCAAATCTCTGACTAGGTGAAGAGTCCTTGCTGTAATACTTCCACCTGGTTCTTCAGGGATGTAGGCCACTGAGGAGGACTAATTCCCGATCCTGTTACTCAACCATCCCAGACTCACTAACAGCAGGCCGAAGTTTTACAAAGAAACACCTGCACTTTTCCAAGGCAATTGGAATTATTAAGATGGCCATTGCTCCTGCCCCTGCCCGAGGTCGGTCCAGTACTTTCTGAAACTGAAGGAATACACAAGTTCCTAAATTACCCAGACCCAGACTAAGACGTCACAGGCTGTTTTTATTGATGGACAGATACCCTATCCTCCCCCCAAACACTCATAGATCCGGCCGGAACTACCTCCAATCCCACCCTGGACAGCGCGGCGGAGACGAGAAGGCTTGCTCGATCTGAGGGATTGCCAGCACATCAGAAGGGGCTGGGAGCCGGGGGAGGAGATTGGAGGGAGAGGTAATCCCTGGCGTTTTGAGCATCCCCTTTTTAGAAAGACAGACGGAATCTCTCCCAGGACAGCTGCTGCGGTCACACCACAAACTTAAAAGCCGCCCTCCTGCTTGGAGCGTGCCTTTCCCCACCACGCTCGCTCCTGGCCTAAGCACCAACTGGTGGGTCGCTGTCCGTAGAGCGAGCGCTGCGCTCGGGGGCACAGGAGCGCCCCCTGCCTCCCCGCCTGGCTGTAACCGCGGCCTCGCTGCTCCGCCAGGGCCGCCTGTGCTCCGCGGTTCAGCCCGGGCTGCGACTCCAAAGAACTCGCGCCTGTGCCCGCGATCGCCGTCCTCTTGGCTTCCTCTGGCGGTCCTTTCTTCTCTCCTGAGCCTGAGACCTAAGAAAAGGAAAAGCGACAAGAGTTGCCAGCAGGAAGGTAAGTCTGTGTTCGGATCACCTGCTATTCCTTGGAAGGGTGCTCTAGAGACTTAATGTTAAGCAGGGATGCGGGGCTCACTGTGGATCCCAAGTGATAATCCACAGAGACTGGGGTGTTGGGGACCTGTGCCTACTCTGAGAAGGCGCTGGAGAGCGCCCGGAGATGAGGAAACCGGCTTGGAGATCCTATGAGCTCCGCTCCGGAGATTGTGCGACAACTGGGGCGCAGTGCCACCTTCTCACTGTGTTTCAGAATCTTATTTCCAAGTCCCACCAGCCTGTGCCGCCAAAAGTTTGCTTCCTGGGACGCCCTGCTCAAGAACTCTGTTCTCTCTCTGGATGCCAGCTTTCTAGACGCCTCCTCCCTAGCCTGGACAGCCAAAGAGTTTCGGGACATATTTCCAGACTCCCAATTACAGGTTCATTTGGAGCCGCGATGGTGGGGAGGTCCCGGGTGAATTAAGTGCGACTGTGTCCAGCTCGCCCCTTTTCTGTTTAGACCGGGGACACAGTAGGTGAGAGAGAGGTTGTTGTTTTGGTTGTGGGAAATTGAGCTATGATGCCCTATTTTCCTTGCAAAGGAATCACTACTGGCGCTCGAATGGAAATGCGCATCCTTCTTGCTGGGGCGGGAGTTGGGTAGGAGGATTTGAAGTCAGACATTACCCTCGGAGCTTCTTGGCTGTGAAGTAAAGTTGTGTTTTAGTCTTCTAGAACTAGGGAAGCCTCTGTGTCTCCAGACTTTATCCCCACTGGGCATTTATTCCCCCAAAGGAGTGTCCTTTTTGCTCATGGTAGCTAACTGCCCTGGCAGCCTCTGAAGAGCTGTTTTCTGAGCTGATATTCCTTTCCTGGTGACTTGTGTTCAACCTCATGGCTTTGCTTAAGTCCCAGCGCTAGGAGGGACTTGACAGGAGGAGGAGACATCCCTGCGCTGTGGGCTGTGGCCGGGCTATCTGGAATGTGGGGGACTGGCTTGTAGATAGATGCATGCCTGGCAGCTGAGGACTCTGACCTCAGGCATTAGGTATTAAGGATGTCGGAGTTGAATTGGCAGACTTTTTACCACGTCGAGTCAATTCCTAATAAAATTCAGTATCCCTACGTGGATTCTTCTTTCTCCACCCAAGCCCTTCATAACACACCCCTCTCTAACTGGAAACTCCTATTTGCACCAGAAAAAGAAACACAAGCTGCAAATGCCAGGAGTGGGAAAGGATTTAAGCTCTCAAGTTCCAAGGAAAAAGATGCTTTAAGATGTGCACAAACATTGGGAAGGTGGAGAAATCAGTCTGGAGAAAAGAGATTACATGTGCATAAAGGAGATGATAAGAGCCCCCCCCCCTCCTGTGTATCCTTGCTGCTTTTGTGTAACCCATGGCAACTGCAGGGGCAAGGGCAATCAGAGCCACCTTCTTCATTTGGCATGTGAAAAGAAAAATGTGAAGGATAAGGAAGAGAGGGAGGTTTCTGTCATCACTCTGTGGAAGCCTTCAGCCCTCCCTCTTTTTCTAAAGCCAGAAGATGAGCAGGGAGGCTCAAAACTGGGAGTGATGGTCCACACCCATTGGTTGCTTTAGCCTCCTGTAGTTTTGGAGTCCTGGCCAGTGACAGGCAGGCTAAGTGATGGTCCAGGTCAGGAGATGGGAACAGACCTTGGCCCTTGAAAAGAAAGGGCAGGAAGCGATGTTTGATGAGATAAGGGGAGGCTCAGGAGGGAGCTGAGAGACAATTAAATGGTACCCATTCCGACTGCCAAAATTTCACATGGAATTTACCCACTTATGAAATGGAAAATTGCTAGAGAAGGGAAGTGACATTGATCAAACACCCATTGTGTCCTTGCGCTCTGTATAGTGTTTTAGTACTCTCAGTTTTATGGAAATGTTGTCTGGATGATTAAAAAGGAGAAATTAGTATTGTTCCATTTGGCTTTTTATGTTATTTGTAACCAATCATAGTTCTTAAAAATTGCATCGATAGGAGAATATACTAAATCCCCACTCTGTTCATTTTCAACAATAATGAGCCGACATGATATTGATTTGAGTGAACAAATATATGTTGCAAGGGGGTAGGGCTACTGCAGGGGCTCATTTATTAGGTTTTGGGTCGATCTTTTTTTTAGGAACCCAGGATAGCTTCCCATGACTCTAAGGGAACTTTTTTTTTTGAAGGTCTCTATTAGCAATCATTTATACGTCAAGAGCACTAAATAAGCTGGTAGAAGACAGCACAAATCATCTATAGACCTCTAAAGTTCATAACAGCGAAATTCCTAATGTACACACGTAGAATATTCTGGAAATTACAGTGGCTTCAATGGTGCTATTAAATAGGGGGAAAAAGATATCCTTATCAACCAGCAACTCTGATGTTGAGAATACCTGTTTTGGTGAAAGTGTCCTCTGTCCCATGACCTACACATGGAAACCTTCATATTTGACAACACTGTGTTACCTTCACAACGTCTTCTGTTCCTTACAAAGAAGAATAAAGGTTCAACTCAAGGTACCTTCATTCTGCTTCCTGAGGGAGAAGTCTGCTGAAAAATATCTGTCAACGCAACTGTCTTGAGAGTATCTGGAAACTATTCAAGATGAGTAGAAACTCTAGGTGAAATGATAGAAAAATAATTTCCGCCATTTTCCTTTCCCACGGTTGGAACTGCTTTCATAAGCATGTTTTACCTAGTGAGCTTGTTGTACATTTTGGAAAGGAAAGTGGCACAGAGATAAACTGATTGCTGCTGTTGTGTTCTGATTATTGTTGTTGTTTTGTTGTTGTTATTGGTCTTTTATTTTGTGCGCAGGGCTGCTTGTTGTGTCAGAGTGATAACTGTTTTTATTCTCAGGGAAAGCCAGAGTATTATCAACGACAAAGGCAAGGAAGCGTCTTTGCCATAGGTCTGAACTGGAGTCACCGCCAAGCTTTGCTATCCCCATATCTCCTCTTCCATATTGGGACATGCTCCAATTGTACTTGAAGTAGAATTAATATAGTTTTTATCTGTCATATGATTTATTGCATGAACATGGCATATTAACTGTCATACAGTTTGCAGAAATTACCAGGCATATCAGTCGATAACTTCTGGGACTAGCACCATTTCAGGACCTAACATTCTTTAGTGCTTAAATCTTAGTACTAAGATCCTGCCATGTTCTTATGGAGGTAGACTATCTTAGTTCCATGGACCACTCATTCCAGTAGTAGTAGCAGCATATCTTAACAAGTTCATAACAACTTCATTATTTTGAGATAAATGAATGTTGACTAAAATTTGCTCCTCGTTTTAAGGCTTAATATGTTCATGACAGGTTCATTGGAAATAATACTTTTAACTTAATAAATTATTTAATAATCAAGAGTAGCAAAAGATCTGTTTTGGTAATATTTTAATATCACTATAAATACATGGAGCTACATAAAGTACCAAAGTAAGGTTTAAAGGTCCTTGAGTCTTCCATGTCATAAGACTTGAGATAAAAACAGAGTAAGAATTCACATTTAGGGAAGATGGAGCAATAATCATTATGTGATTGACATTTGACAGTATTTGGTGACCACAGTTGTGCACACCTCACAATTTTGGTTTTTAAAACTTCCCTTCCTCTAGGAAACTGTGGCCAAATCCTCCCTTACTTTGATGTTCCATCCTATTATAGTCAAATAATTCAATAGTTTTTCTGTATATGGTGTTTTTAATTACTGACTAAACTGTAAGAATCGGTAGAGTAACAATTTCTCTTCTCTTAACTTTTAATACATTTAGTTAATACAGTATAGAGCATATACCACAAACTATTGAAATGTAATCTTAGAATTTTAAATATCTATAATATTGACAAAATAACACATTAAATGACTGTAGGTTCAGACTTTATTGTCTTGATTATAGCAAGGAGATAATTTCTTGGATCTGAAATTTCACTTTCACATTAAAAAGTGTTTAGAAGCTAAGAGTTTAGTGATAACAAGGTAATATGACCACACAGGAAGGGCACACAATAAAAGAGTTATTGTGCACTACAAAAATTACCAAATTCTTGAACTCTTTGCAAGACCATAATTAAATAGGAAGAATTTAACTATGTCATTTGTGAGCGTATTAGTTTACTTTAATTGTAATCAACCAAATACTTAGAAAAAATGACAGTAAAATAAATTTATTGTAAATACAAAGTATAATCAGCAACAACACTTAAGTTATATTGAATTCTGATAATAAAAGAGACTTATTACTAGACATTTTACATAATTGAAAGTATTAAGCATCATGTGCACAATTGCTTTTAGAACGATCGTGTATATACTAAAATTTGCAGCTTTTTAAAATTATTCTGATCTGTCACTGTCATTATTTGATCATGCATTTTCACATAAAAATTTAAGTTATAGCATTTTAATAGTAGTAAACCAGGGAATTTTCAAGCAGGTTACTAATGTATTAGTGAATGCATTCAGTGTGCTCATTCAAACTCGACACTCCATAAGATACACATGCAAGCCGTAATCTGAAAGGAATGAGTAGAGCAAAGCCTGAAGAGACGCATGGACCTGGGGAGTCTTGCCTGGATGAATCTTCCTGGATGAATCTGCATCTTCCTGGATGAATCTGCGTCTTCCTGCAGGAACAATCTTTTGTGTCACCTTCTGCTTTGGAAAAGAGAAGCAACTTCCTTTACATCCCTTGTTTCTTCTGGAGCGACTTAGCCTAGTAATCTTAAAACTAAATATTTCAATAATTAATGCCATGTAACATTTTCACTGGCAAATCAGAGGAAAGTGGAAATGTTATCTTAGTTAATCATAATTTATCTGAACAGAACTATGCATCCTAATGTAGGAAGCTAGTAAAGCACACACGTGTGCATGCACAGGCATATACATACACCAAACAAACAATATGAAACTATTCTGCTTCTTAAAATAAACACAGTAAGATTACTTGTGTGGTAAATAATGTTGTATTACTATATATGAAAATGACATTGATAACATACTATTAGGAGACTGCTAATTTTTTGTATCATAATTGAATCATGCACTTTCTAGATCTTCTCTTTAGTCTCTCTTAAATACATTCAACAGACTTCAAGGATTACAGTGCTCTTTTAATCCAGATGATTTTTCCAACTGTCATTTAAGCCACTAAGCTAAGTATGTGTAACTTCAACTATACAACAGAGAAGAATTTACAATAGAACCTTTCTCAGTAAAGATATTGTCTGCTTAACTATACTAAAAACTGAAAAATAATATAGGTCAGGAATATATCTTCAGCATAGGACTCAGCGAAAATCCCCCTACTAAGTTCATTTTTAAAACTGTCCCTTGACTTCTTCCTTTCCAATTTGTATCTCTTTGACATCCTTATGTTGTCTAATTGCTCTACCTAGAAGTTCAAGTACTATATTGAAAAGATATGGAGAGAGGGGGCAGCCCTGTCTAGTCCCTGATTTTAGTGGGACTGCTTCAAGTTTCTCTCCATTTAGTTTGATGCTGGCTACCGGTTTGCTGTATATTGCTTTTACTATGTTTAGGTATGGGCCTTGAGTTCCTGTTCTTCCCAAGGATGCTGAATTTTGTCAAATTCAGCTTTTGCAGCATCTAATGAAATGACCATGTGGTTTTTTCCCTTGAGTTTGTTTATGTAGTGGATTGCATTGATGGATTTCCTCATATTGAACCATCCCTGTATCCCTGGGATGAAGCCTACTTGATCATGGTGAATGATCGGTTTGATGTGTTCTTGGATTCAGTTGGCAAGAATTTTATTGAGTATTTTTGCATCAATATTCATAAGGAATATTGGCCTGTAGTTCTCCTTTGTACTCACACAATCTCAAAAATATGGTTGCCTAAACAAGACCTGCATGATGACAATACACACTGACATGCCAACATAGACTGGGGATATTTCCTGAGTCCCCACTCTTTGATGAAGAACTACAGGTAGTCCTCAAAGGTTTGAAAATTCCCTGGTGAGTTATCCAACCCAAGTAGTCATCCCTGACCATATATGCTTACAAGCAGCAGTAACCGACTCAGTGGGTTGTATATGTGTAACTGTAGGCACTTGTGTTTACATGTTTAAGAATAATTAATTCCCGAGTGTGAGAGAGCATAGGGGAAGTGAGGAGCTAGAACAGGGAAGTGAAAAGGTAGAAATAATGCAAATAGAGTACTCATGTATGAAATTCTCAAATATTAAAAAGGCATAATTGGCTCCATGTGTAATGATGGACTGATCTCAAACTAAATCTACACAATCTGTATTTTATGACATATATCATGCATAAAACTAGCTTAAGGTTTTACTTTCTTGTTTTTATCCTTATCACAAAAAATAGTCTGTAAGTATTAAATTCAAGTATTAGGAAGTTTGGTGCTTATTATTATTGTTATTCCCAGGAGATATTTATTACTCATATATACAGCGATTAATCTATGGAACTAGCATGTCTCCTAAGAGGCATTAAAACTTTTAAAGAAATAATATTTTTATTAAGGACAACACTTTTATATGTGGGAACAATATAATTTGTTTCAAAGATAATTGGGGCTCCAGTTTCTCCTGTGATTGTAATAATAACTTTTAGGTAAGGAAAGATGATACTAATTCAGGTTTTCTTGTTGAAATAGCATGTATAGTTTTAGAAGGTTTCTATAATTCTTGTTTAGGCATTTTTCATTACAGGAATGTTTCAGAATCATTAACTCAAAATGAATAAGTGATAGAAAACAAAATGTAGATAAGCCAGTATACAATATAAATAAGGCAGAAAACTTGGGTGGGCTGTAGAGGAATTGCTCTACCTTCTGAGTGTCTCTAGAAATCTAAAATTCTTCTATAGAATCATGATTAAACATGCACTAAAAAGGCATACTGAAGGTGAACCATTCTCTGGTTTAAGAGTTTTATTTGTTTATTTAGTCATTCATTCATTCATTTTCTATGCATGTTATACATATGGGTATGAAAGTTTTGCCTGTATGTATGCCAATGCAGATGCCATATATGTGTGCCAAGGGTCAGGAGAAGTTACATGTGGTTATGAACTGCCACATGGGTCCTGGAAATCACGTCTGGACACTCTACAAGAGCATCAAGTACTCCTAATGGCTGAGACATCTCTCAAGCTCCAAGATCATTTAACTGAGTGTCTGATTTCTTTCTCTAGTTGAGGGGAAACTATTAATGGCACTGGTCTCTTCTGTTAATAATAAAGATAAATAAGTCTGATCATTATAAAAACAAATACTGTGAATCAGATATCCTTATAATTACTTCTTTTTCAAAACAATATTGAATGCCAAATTATCAAAATCTTATACCTCACTTTATCGTAGTTTGTCATAGAAATAATGCTTTATATTAGTAATCAATGAATTAATCTTATGTGTTTGAAGGCATGTTTTCTCCCTGTATCTCTGCTGCTTATTGACCTTGCTAAGCTCTATTATCATTCCCAGATGTCTTTAATTCTAGATATAGCTTAGCCATCCAAAATACTTATCAAAGTGACGGTATAAATACTTAGAATTTTTTGTTTCCTTCTCTCAACTTTGGGGAACCTACCTTGTCAAATACTTTACAGATAATTAACTATGGCATGATTTTGTTGACTGTTAAGGATTTCTAGGGATTTCCTTTCCATAAAACATTTTAGAATCAAAGATGTATTTGTATTCATAACAATGAAGAGGGAACAAAAACGGAGGCTGCCACCTTCCACTGGATCAACTATGTTTATTATTCATATAAACATATGTGCATTACATACACGTTTTTATTTATTTGCAAATCATATAACTTTATACAATACATTCCACATTTCTACATGCATGCGCACATTCACACATGTACCTCTAAATATAAATGTTCTTTTTTTTCTTTATTTCTTTCCCTATAGAGAGAGATTCATCCACAAAATTTCACCATTTCTCACAAGGTTCTGTCTAAATTTGATACATTTTCTTTTTTATTGTTGCTTTGAGTTTTGTTTTAATGTGTCTCTTTTGAAGAATTGGCTGTGTTTACAAATACACTTGTCAAGATATGGTGGCATATACCTGTAATCTCAGCCAGTTGAGAGGCCGTGGAGGGAGGCTAGCCAATCTTGAAGCTGGGCTGGGCAGCGAACTAACAGGACCTTTCAAAAATACAAACCACTTGTGTGAGACCATAGATTCAACTGCTAGAATCATGAAGCAAGCAGATGAGTGACAGCAAACAAACAAACAAACACAAACCTGGATCATTGATTTTCAAGAAGCTTTCTTTACAGTTGAGCCAAAAGCACTGTCATTTTCTATTTTCTGCTCTTTCCCATTTGCTCTTTGCTGTTACCTTATATGCAGAATTTTTTAGTGATGGCTTGATTTACAGTCTCACAGTCTCTATTGAACTTGTCTTCAACTAAGGCAATTGTTGAAATTTTCGTTGTTTCTTCCCCTTCCACCCCCCCACCCTGGCTTCTTCTGTTTTTATTTTACATGAGTCATAGCATAAACCACACAAGAACGTTTTGGTAAAAGTCAGTTGCAGTTGACCTGGTTGCTAGAGACATAACTAAGTGTCTACCTTTGGTGACAGCCACTACGTTCCCTGGATGAAAAAAACTTGTGAAAAAGAGTGACATCCAAAAGACTAATATGTTCTGAACTTTTAGTGGAATCTTAGATTCAGGACAGAGAGAGAGAGAGAGAGAGAGAGAGAGAGAGAGAGAGAGAGAGAGAGAGAGAGAGAGAGAGAGAGAGAGAAACTTTCTTAAAATTTAATCTCGATCCATTATTGCACATGTCTGGAACCCTAACTCTTAGCTCTTGGAGGCAGGAGGATTAGAAGGTCAAGACTAACCTTGGATATATTGTGAATCCAAGGCCAGTTAGGCTCATGAGACTGTGTATCAAAAAACAACCAAACTAAAGTATCATTGACCTATGGTAATTTACTACAGTCAAAAAGAGGAATGAAACAATAGAGTATTCTGATGAAAGTTTCTTCAATGCTTATTTAATTTCAATAATAGAGACATAGTTAAATTGTATTTTGAATAAATCATTGTGTTGTTTATCTTATCTCCTATCAACTTATGCTTCAGTAATTGATGGCTTCTGAGCTAAATTATAACCCAATTAATATTTTAAAAATATTCTTGTAAATGAAAACAGTCATTTCAAATACTATCTTTGCCTTTTGTTATATTTCCATCTATAACCTACTCATTGTTTATTTATTGCTTTCCCTGCAGGTTAATAGGCAGTAAAAGTAGACAGTTTCTGCATGCAAAACTATCTACATGCATGATAAAAGAATATAACACACATACTTTACATCTTAAACTTAATTCAAATCAAAGAGCTGTGTTCCGTTTGAAGTTAGGGCTGTTGTCACCTGTAAAGTAGCTGTTCAAAAGCATCGGAGTCAGATATACAGATGCGCAAATAACATCTCTCATTTTTGGCTCAATTCACATTTTGTGGGGATTGTTGTCTTAGACTTCTCTGTGATGAGGTTTGGCAGAGAACATTCATTGTTCAGGTTTTAAAAAGGGCAAGATTTTGGCAGGAATAACTTTCGTAGAAAAGGAGTGTTCTGCTTACACATGTGCACTCAATAAACTTTCAGAGCACTTGGGCTAATGCACTATGGTCTGCTGACCCCACCCTCCACCTAGGCAGTGCACCCTGATTGTTTAAAAGTCTTTTGTTGTATTCCTATCAACACACTTGTTTTCATATTTTGGGAAATTATATTTTTATGCATATTTCAGAACTTATAATGAAGTCATTTTATAACCTGTTTACTTTTACTCCAGAGTTATTAAGAGAACAACTACATTGAGGTTTGTTTCCTTTTCCCTAGTTATTAGTAATCAGAATCACGATACCATGACAACCAGCAATCATCTTTTTGAGTATGTATGAGCCTCTGTTATTTCTAGTTATCAGAAATGAAGATGTGGAATTACCATCAGTGTCTGGTATACAAGTTCTCTCTATATAAAGAATGCTGTCTTACATGTGTGTATTTTGATAGATATCAGGATGAGTAAACACAATCTTGTACATCTACCAAGTCAATAAACAAAACTAACCAATGTCAGCCACTTGGACCAAACACTTAAGCCTAGGATGCCTGTATTTTTTCCACAAGAGGCTTTAGCTGCAATTGATTCTCCTTCCATTTGGAATGTTTTTTGCCTTCTTTTGCTGCCAGCGCTGATCCCTGCCCTTAACTAAAGGCTCTTTCCATGCTGACCCTGAAAGCATGTCCACTCATATTCAAACAAATCTCATGTGAAGAAGTAATTTTCATGTAACTCCTACTCACCTTTTCAAAAGATAATTCTGCCCCTTTCATTTCTTCCAAAATAATAGACTAACTCCTATAGGTAAGGACAAAATGGTGGCTTACTTTATATTCTTCCTCCATCACCCTGTCAGGATTTCTCATAGCATGGTCGTGAGAGACTCACAATCTTACTTATTTGCACTGAAGGTGGTCCATTTGTAATCCACTGCGTTTTCTTTCTGACTGTTTGAATATGAAATGTGTCGCAAAGCTTAGTTTACAATACAGTACTTCAACACAAAGCATATCCAATACATATTTTCTCATGTATTTTATACTTTTACAGCCCATCTGTCTTGAACTCTTATCTTTATTTTAAAAAATATTTATTAAGTGAGTGTGTACTATATATTGGGCACTGTGTGAGAGTTAATAATTGAATAAAATGAAAAACATAGCTTCTGTCCTTAGGTAGCCATTCACTACCATGGACAAAGTCAAACTTCTCTGTCAAATCCAGCAAATTAATTCTATCTTTTTAACTCTTTAGACAAATTCAGTCCCACAGACTTCCTAAACATTGCAGATTATTTACAATGCTGTTTATTACATTCTAGAACTCGATAGTAGTACCCTATTGCTGAAGAAACCACAGATAGGACACAGAACACAGATAAATCTACCTGATACTCAACTTAAGGCTTCACCAGTACTGGCTAGTGTTCATAGTGCTAGAAGATGCTCTACAAATCAGAATAGCAGAAAAGTAATCAGCAATCAAAACCAGCTAGCAACTGTTATCTAACATAGCTACCTGCCTACAAGATACAGCCACTCACAAGTGATACAATTGGTAGACAGATTAACCAACCACTTTTAAAAATTAGATTGAAAGCCCACTCCATGTGAAAAAAAACCCATAAATTCTTTGTTAGTGAGGCCAACGCTTGAATCATGGATCCAGGGAAAAACATACTACTATTACTCTGATAAATAAATAGAGAAAAATAGTACTCCAAATGTTAAATCAATAGATTAGTATATTACTTAGCACCCAGAAAAAAATGTCCTATGCCTATTCTTTAATTATGTCATCTTTCACCCTATCCTCTACTATGAATTATGAAGAGGCTATATCCAAAGTTTCTTCCTCACGCTGGATTACTTTTGGTCCCAAGTCTTTCACTAAAACACCACAAACTTTAACTCATCACGTGAGGTTAGTCTTTAGTATTTAACACTTTAGTATTTATTGTAAAAGGAACAACTTATTTTTGGAAGTGAAAGTTTTACGGTCTATGATTAATGTAATGTTAAACTAGATTTTGAACCATTGGGGGAAATGTAGTACAATGGTTTAGATGATGAGAAAATACAGTCTGAGTTCATTTTCTAGCTATGTCATTCACATAGTCATATGACCTGCCTATTTATCCATTTGTTTGGGTTAATAGATCATACTAACATCATAGTAGCATTTTTAGAAATAATTTTCAGAGACAAACAAAATGTTACATGGTACATTATAAGTCCTGTGTAATCTTGACTTGTCTTAACACAGACTATGCCTGTTACACATTTATATAGATTTCCATTACATCCATACCTTGTGCTGTCTTTTTGTTTTATCTGATGAAACCATTCAAGACTGCCTTGTGATTGCTAATCCTAGTGTACACTTGAATAACAGAATAATATTTCCAACCTGATCTTCTTCTTCCTCCTCCTTCTTTTTCCAACTCCTGCCCATGCACTTGCTTCTTCCTTACTCAGAAGTGTGAAGACCACACTATGACAATAGAATATAGGTATTCCAA
This sequence comes from Apodemus sylvaticus, assembly GCF_947179515.1. Taxonomy (NCBI): domain Eukaryota; kingdom Metazoa; phylum Chordata; class Mammalia; order Rodentia; family Muridae; genus Apodemus; species Apodemus sylvaticus. Next base: position 16,616,461 of record NC_067473.1, on the reverse strand, counting down.
CCGGCATGGAAATGCCTTTATACAAGTTGTTATGTAAGAAGCACTTATTTGCGGACACCAACTGTCAAGTAATAGTGTCCTGAAGCATCCCCCTTTTTAAAATTTCCATCCTGTTTTCATGGCATTACACTGTTTTCCTTTCCATTGCTTGGTTTGTAACATTGCCTACTTACTTGATGCAGTGTTCCATCCCCAAATGCAGATACAAATTATTCAAAAGACTACTTTAAAAACTTGCCCATGTATGTTCCTTTTCCCTGTAAAGTGTGCCTGATCTCATTCCCATGTCTTTGCACACAATTCGTCTACTCGTGTGACTGCTACTTTGTTCCTGTGTGTCCTCTTGTCAGGTATTGTTCTTGGGACCTTTCCTTAAATGGCCTCACTATTATAACATTCCAAAATAGCCTATTTTAGTATGCTTCATAAGAAAGCGAAGGGGAAACAAAATGATCTAATTCACTGCTCACTTACTTGAGGAACTGGAAATAATCCCAGAATCAAAGTCTCATGCCCAGACACAAGATCACTTCTAGACCACACACCAGTGCGGAACTACCTCTACTTGAGCTGTGTGGCTATGAATGGAGTACTTGAGGCTTGCTTTCTTTACCATATATTTAGGGGACTGTTCTGGAAGCCACAGTGCTGCCTAATGGAATCAAGTTACCTAGGGAAAGTTAAGTCCTCATCTGCCAAGAAGCAGTATCCTTGAGATCTTTTAAACTTGTCTCTCCTTTTTTTTTAATATTTATTTTTATTTTCTATATTCTTGTTTACACTCCAAAAGCTTCCCCCTTTCCCAGTCTCCACCCCCCATATGTCCCATAAGTCCTCTTCTCTCCATCCATTCTCCTATCTTTCCCCCTCCCCTTTCTCTGTCCTGGTACTCCCCTACAATGCTGGATCAAGCCTTTCCAGGATTAGGGCCCTCTTCTTCCTTTTTCATGGGAATCATTTGATATGCTAATTGTATCTTCAGTATTCAGAGTTTCAGGGCTAATTAATATCCACTTATCAATGATTGCATTCCATGTGTATTCTTTTGTGTATGGGTTACCTCACTTAGGATGGTATTTTCCAGTTCCAACCATTTGCCTAAAAAATTCATGAACTCATAGTTTTTAATTGCTGAATTGTACTCCATTGTGTATATATAGCACATTTTCTGTATCCATTCCTCCATTGGGTTCTTTCCAGCTTCTGGCTATTATAAATAAGGCTACTATGAACATATTGGAGCGTGTATCCTTATTGCATGCTGGGATTCTCTGGGTATATGCCCAGGAGAGGTATAGCAGCATCCTCCAGAAGTGTCATGTCCAGTTTTCTTAGAAACCGCCAGACTGATTTCCATAGTGGTTGTACCATCTTACAATCCCACCAGCAGTGAAGGAGTGTTTCTCTTTCTCCACATCCTCGCCAACACCTGCTGTCTCCTGAGTTTTTAACCTTAGCCATTCTGACAGGTGTGAGGTGAAATCTCAGGGTTGTTTGGATTTGCATTTTCCTAATAACTAATGATGTAAATTGAATCAGGATCAAATAGATAATATAAACAGGCCCATAACCCCTAAAGAAATAAAAGGGGTCAGAGAAAGTCTCCCAACCAAAAAAATGCACGGGACCAGATAGCTTCAGTGCAGAATTCTATCAGATCTTCAAAGAAGACCTAACACCAATACTCTTCAAACTGTTCCACAAAATAGAAACAGAAGGAACACTACCCAACTCGTTCTACGAAGCCACAATTATATTGATATCAAAACCACACAAAGATCCAACAAAGAAAGAGAACTTCAGACCAATTTCCCTTATGATTATTGATGCAAAAATACTCAATAAAATTCTTGCCAACCTAATCCAAGAACACATCAAAACGATCATCCACCACAATCAAGTGGGCTTCATCCCAGAGATGCAGGGATGGTTCAATATAAGGAAATCCATCAATGCAATCCACTACATAAACAAACTCAAAGAAAAAAAAACCATATAATCATTTCATTAGATGCTGAAAAAGCATTTGAGAAAATTCAGCATCCTTTCATACTAAAAGTCCCCATTTAGAAGGGGAATCTGTTTTCAAAGGGTAATATCATATGATTTTCCTAGGACCTGCCAGGCTCATTTTGGGATTATTGGGGTAGTTTCAGAGTCATTAAGCACGGATTGACATTGATCAAGGTAACATTTTTTGTTGCATATCTATAGCCCAGGATTAAAAATAGATGGGGGAGGTGCTAGATCTCCAGCTAGCATGTAGGTCTGAGTTGAGGAATCCTGTGCTTGCTTCACTGCCCTGATGGCTGCTTTCCTTGCTCTGTCATCACTGGCACAACGTTGGATGAGAAATAGTAGCCAATGACTCTAGCCCATATTTAATTTGCAAAATAATTCCAAATTTGTTCTCATAGTAAAGTCTTGAGTCCAACAGTGCTCACAGTACCAGTTATGAATGGAATTTGTTCCATTCTCTCTATCCTTAAATGTTGACATTCTACTTTTTAAAAGCCAATTTAATCTTCCCCTACTCTTTCAGTATGCCAATCCAGAATAGATATCTTTTGACCTTTGACCTTGACACACATCTGACCACTGTGCACTAAGCCACTTCGTTTTTAAACTACTGCATATGAATTTTAGTGTGCCAAAGAAGTAAGGGTCTAGAAGCAGAGATTCATTTCTAGTATTGTACTTACTCCCTTTGACACTTCATAGAGATGTCAGTTCTGACTGTTTTACACTTACAGATGAAAGAAATCCACAGAGAGTTTGAAAGGTAGAAATAAGAGCATGTGTCACCTGTATCATCAGTGAAGTGCATTTTTTTAAATATAAAAAAGATACCGATTCTTCAGATTTTTTTTTCCAATTTTGATAAGATACAATCAAATCTTAGAGATACAGAAGACAAGTATCCTAGGTAGTAATATAGTTTTAATTTTATTTTTTTTTGTCTTTTTTTTTATTTGATATAATTTATTTACATTTCAAATGATTTCCCCTTTTCTAGCCCCCCCCCACTCCCCGAAAGTCCCGTAAGCCCCCTTCTCTTCCCCTGTCCTCCCTCCCATCCCTTCCCAGTTCCCCGTTCTGGTTTTGCCAAATACTGTTTCACTGAGTCTTTCCAGAACCAGGGACCACTCCTGCTTTCTTCTTGTATCTCATTTGATGTGTGGATTATGTTTTGGGTATTCCAGTTTTCTAGGTTAATAACCACTTATTAGTGAGTGCATACCATGATTCACCTTTTGAGTCTGGGTTACCTCACTTAGTATGATGTTCTCTAGCTCCATCCATTTGCCTAAGAATTTCATGAATTCATTGTTTCTAATGGCTGAATAGTACTCCATTGTGTAGATATACCACATTTTTTGTATCCACTCTTCTGTTGAGGGATACCTGGGTTCTTTCCAGCATCTGGCAATTATAAATAGGGCTGCTATGAACATAGTAGAGCATGTATCCTTATTACATGGTGGGGAATCCTCTGGGTATATGCCCAGGAGTGGTATAGCAGGATCTTCTGGAAGTGAGGTGCCCAGTTTTCAGAGGAACCGCCAGACTGATTTCCAGAGTGGTTGTACCAATTTGCAACCCCACCAGCAGTGGAGGAGTGTTCCTCTTTCTCCGCACCCTCTCCAACACCTGCTGTCTCCTGAATTTTTAATCTTAGCCATTCTGACTGGTGTAAGATGAAATCTTAGGGTTGTTTTGATTTGCATTTCCCTAATGACTAATGAAGTGGAGCATTTTTTAAGATGCTTCTCCGCCATCCGAAGTTCTTCAGGTGAGAATTCTTTGTTTAACTCTGTACCCCATTTTTTAATAGGGTTGTTCGGTTTTCTGGAGTCTAACTTCTTGAGTTCTTTATATATATTGGATATTAGCCCTCTATCTGATGTGGGATTGGTGAAGATCTTTTCCCAATTTGTTGGTTGCCGATCTGTCCTCTTGATGGTGTCCTTTGCCTTACAGAAACTCTGTAACCTTATGAGGTCCCATTTGTCAATTCTTGCTCTTAGAGCATACGCTATTGGTGTTCTGTTCAGAAACTTTCTCCCTGTACCGATGTCCTCAAGGGTCTTCCCCAGTTTCTTTTCTATTAGCTTCAGAGTGTCTGGCTTTATGTGGAGGTCCTTGATCCATTTGGATTTGAGCTTAGTACAAGGAGACAAGGATGGATCAATTTGCATTCTTCTGCATGCTGACCTCCAGTTGAACCAGCACCATTTGTTGAAAAGGCTATCTTTTTTCCATTGGATGTTTTCAGCCTCTTTGTCGAGGATCAAGTGGCCATAGGTGTGTGGGTTCATTTCTGGATCTTCAATCCTGTTCCATTGATCCTCCTGCCTGTCACTGTACCAATACCATGCAGTTTTTAACACTATTGCTCTGTAGTATTGCTTGAGGTCAGGGATACTGATTCCCCCAGATTTTCTTTTGTTGCTGAGAATAGTTTTAGCTATCCTGGGTTTTTTGTTGTTCCAGATGAATTTGATAATTGCTCTTTCTAACTCTGTGAAGAATTGAGTTGGGATTTTGATGGGTATTGCATTGAATCTGTATAGTGCTTTAGGCAAAATGGCCATTTTAACTATATTGATTCTACCGATCCATGAGCATGGGAGGTTTTCCCATTTTTTGAGGTCTTCTTCCATTTCCTTCTTCAGAGTCTTGAAGTTCTTGCCATACAGATCTTTCGCATGTTTGGTAAGAGTCACCCCAAGATACTTTATACTGTTTGTGGCTATTGTGAAGGGGGTCATTTCCCTAATTTCTTTCTCAGCCTGCTTATCCTTTGAGTATAGGAAGGCCACTGATTTGCTTGAGTTGATTTTGTAACCTGCCACTTTGCTGAAGTTGTTTATCAGCTGTAGGAGCTCTCTAGTGGAGTTCTTTGGGTCACTTAGGTAGACGATCATGTCGTCTGCAAATAATGATAGTTTGACTTCCTCCTTTCCAATTTGTATCCCTTTGACCTCCTTATGTTGTCGAATTGCCCGAGCTAGTACCTCAAGTACAATATTGAAAAGATAAGGAGAAAGGGGGCAGCCTTGTCTGGTCCCTGATTTCAGTGGGATTGCTTCAAGTTTCTCTCCGTTTAGTTTGATGCTGGCTACCGGTTTGCTGTATATTGCTTTTACTATGTTTAGGTATGGGCCTTGAATTCCTGTTCTCTCCAAGACTTTAAGCATGAAAGGATGCTGAATTTTATTTTTTTTCAAAAAATAAACTGGTATCTTATGTATGAGTAATCTTATAAACTGTAGACATTTTATAACAACTCAATTTTGCTTTCTTTCTCATTGACCAGTTTTTGCTGTAAACCAGGATGCCCAAAAGAGGCACAGAATCAAAAGAGTGAAAGTCACAGGCATTTACTTAATCCTCAGAATACAGGGCCCAGGAAGTTATTTTATGGACTGTACACCCAACCCTTGGAACTCCTCCAGCAATGCATGTTTTGTTAAACTTTGTCAGAATGAGCACTGGAGGCTTTTGTTAATCTTGTTCATTTTTTAAAGTTCTAACTTTGGAAATGACTGCAATGTAGGCCTAGTAATCTGTCCGTCTCAGCATACCTATTAGGAAATCTTTCTAGTTAAGAAATAATCATTTTAAAATCATCTAAATTGATTAATGCAATCATTGCATTTCATAATTTTAAAAAAGCAACCCTAGAAACTATGTACCCCCAATTTTGTAATTCCACAGAGGACCGGGGATGAGCTGATGTGACTTCTGTTTGCCTTTCAACACCCTCTATTCTTCCTTCCCACTCCCTCCCTCCCTCCCTTCCTTCCTTCCTTAAACATGAATGGATAACTTGTCTATTTTGAGATCAGTGCTGAGAATTCAAAGCGGAATAGCCCCCGGCTTGAGTAGTTTTGGATCCACAGCTATGACACACTGACTACAGTGTGCTCAGAGGCGCACATTAGGAAGTTACATGGTGGAAATTTCAAGTGAAGTCTTTTTACTTCTAAAAAGGGCAAACATTTTGCTCCTTGGTGCATAGTATATCAACATGTACCTTAGTAAGACGGTGTGTTCTGTAGGAGATGTTAAAATCTGAAGCAAGGTGAGGATAAACTAAAACCCACATGTTTGTGATCCCTTCCAGAAGCCCAAATTAACTTTCCAATGTAACATTCATGAATTTTCTTTAACTATGATCAATCACAACAAAAATGAGTACAATTAAATGTGTATGATTTATTAATTATATGAAGTTTTCTAACTCTACATCAATATTTATAGACTATATGGTTATATACACTGTATAGTATATATGATTCCATGTGTTTATAGATGATTATATACACTGTAACTTATATATGATACCACTATACATTATAGGTTTAGTGGGTTATATTATAGATAGAAGGGAGTGATTATATTTTTTGAGAGTTAAGTAAATATTTAAGGGAAGAAAATCTATGGTGCTAAAGAGGCAAGTTCTATTCTACCAGATAAAATATAATTTTTCAGTTACACTAAATAGCAGGAAAGTAAGGCTGGATTACACTCATCTTTCCCCATTGTATACTTGGCCTTTGAAACTGTCTAATTCCTAGCTTGCGCCATGTCCTTATGAAGTGAGCTCCAGGGCAGCAGGCACAAGTCTGGCTTCTCCTCAGACACTGGCACTGATTCACAAAGGGTAGACTCACTACTTGAAAGTGTTGTCTGTGTCTATCACCAGATAAGTGTCTCAAATGTCCTTCATGATGCTTTGGATAACTTAGGACATTCAGGAAGGTCCTTCTACAAAACAAGCAAGTGTGAACTTGTCTTTTGTTTTTCTGCCATATGTAAGGACATTCTCATTTATATTGCAATTACCTATTAATTTTATAGAAATTTCTTTATTTAAGAAACTTAAACAAGACAGACTGGTTTGAATTTACATATCAGTTGTTTTATTTATTGATTATAGAATGTTTTTCTGGGTGCCTTATAGAAAAGATGAAGTTATCTAGAGACTGATGATCAACTACATTAATCCAGGCCCTCTCCCAAAATGAAGTATTGTGTAGAGTTTGTGTGATCATAGAAGTAGGGCTTCTTTCTTTTTCTTTTTGTTCATTTTGTTTTCAAATACACTACATTTTGGTTGATCTCTTCTTTCTGTCGAATGTGGTAAAAATTATACAGAACAGTTTCAAAGTATTCAAATATAGCTGTTCTTTACTTCCAAATAAATGGTCTCATAAAAAAAGCAAACATTTAACCTAGCAGAATGTAGCCTCAGTCTCTTCTCTGTAGCTCTTTGTCTGTGGGAGGTATACATTTATCTGAAAGGATGCTGCTTTTAATTTCTCATCTGGGCGTGAACAAAGACAACGATAACACTCTGCACAATATCATTCTTTCTTGGTGTGGTCACCTTTAATAATAGAAACAAAAGACGCATTTCCCAGTGTGCTCATCAAAATCCCTCCAGGAAGCAGGTGTTCACTCTTATTTTTCTTTGAAATTATGTACTTATTTATTGCATTATATCTTTCAGTTGTGGATATTTTCCTGTAGAGGGAAATTCCATCCTTCCTGGAATAATAACCCCCAAAATTTAGATAAACTTTAAAAAAAATCTGATGAAATGATAGGAAAACACACTCTTTCTTCTTATTCATAGTTGTGTTTTGATTTCATATCTACAAGTGAGGCCTTGACTGTTTTTAGTACTTCTTGGGGATACTTTTATTATATAAAAATGACCCAAGTGAACTTAAAAGTGAAATTAAATCTCACAAATGCTCAAATCTATGGATATTCAATAAGAATGACAGCTTTACAGTAAATTATAATGAAAGAAGACAATTTGTACTAATTTATCCACCTGTACTATCTTTCGCATCTCTCTATCCCTGCCAAAATGCTTTGTGTCTATTATAGCACTTCTACTTTTTGGTCATTCTCCATATTTCCAGGGACTCTTGGCTTCACTTCATCCATCCAGCCACAGCCTTTGGCTCAGACATGTGGGACACAAACGCTCAGCTTCTTTTAACTTTTTACTCATTGCCTATCTATGCACTTGTTTAAAAAAACCTGAGCTTTGGGCCTGCCCTCTTTCTGGCTTCGGAATCATCAGGCATGTTGTGGTTCACATGTGTTGTATGAAATACATGCTGCTTTATAAGCAGCCTTTATCAGTCAATCATATTTTAAGAACAACCCATCTGTTTTGATTTTCAGACATTCTTTCAGCTATATTTTGGAAAATGGAATTGGAAATCTATACACATGTCTGACACCATCACTCAGAGCCTTGGTATGGCCTGCTGCTTAGGACAGAACTCACAATATCTTCCTGAACAAAACACCTAGCTCCTAGTTCCTCATTTACATTTGTATTCTCCAAGGACTTCAAAAGCAAAACGACAAGAATGGACTAGAGTTTTATGTATTTGTTTGTTTGTCTTAAAGACCTTTTGATGTCTCTCTTAGTCAGGGTTTCTATTCCTGTACAAACACCATGACCAAGAAGCAAGTTGTGAAGAAAAGTGTTTATTGAGCTTACATTTCCACACTACTGTTCATCACTAAACGAAGTCAGGACTAGAACTCAAGCAGGTCAGGAACCAGGAGCTGATGCAGAGGCCATGGAGGGATGTTCCTTACTGGCTTGCTTCCCCTGGCTTGCTCAGCCTACTCTCTTATAGAAACCAAGAATACGAGCCCAGAAATGGTACCACCGACAAGGGGACCCCTCCCCTTGATCAAAATGCCCCCCAGCTGCATCTCATGGAGGCACTTCCCAAACTGAAGTTCCTTTCCCTGTGATAACTCCAGCCTGTGTCAAGTTGACACACAAAACCAGCCAGTACAATGCTTTTATTATTACAGTTAGTAATCTGAATGTTACAGACCTGCCAGTCGACTCTAGTACAAAGATGAATGCTGTGAGTCACCAGCTCCAGTTCCTGTCTATCTGGGACTTATGAGCTTGCAACCTTGAACATGCTCTCTATGCCTGCATTTCAACATTGGAAAAAGGACAGTAACATCAGCATTGGACAACCAGGACCCAGGGGTATTAAGTGAGTCAAAATATGTTCACATTTGAAAATAATGCCTTCTTCCTAGTAAGCTGTGTTGCATATTAGCTGCTGTTCTTACCACTTACATCTGCTCTGTATTTTCGGTAAGTTCAGCAATATTACTTTTTAGAATTTCCCTCATTTCCATTATCATTGCAAATACTATAATTATCTGCAATCTTTTGTATATGCTATATGAATAGTCTGCTAACTCATACTCTTTTTCATGATTTATCATAAGACCTGTCTGATTTGCTATAGTGCATTTCAGAACTTTTGTCTTCATTGTGAATGCTTCATTCCTTGTGATTATCATCTCTTAAAAAATTAAACAACTTAAACAAAACTAAAAATGATGCTGAACTGTTATGTGCATATTTATATGCCTATTAAATATGTATTGCTATTGTGAAGATGTGAAATGTTTTGCTACTGAGCAACAGTGTAAGGTTCTTCTCTGAAAGCAATTAAAACCTGATCATGTGATTATCTTTTGTGTTGGCTAATCTTAGTTGTACTACTTGCCACAGATTAAGTCAGGAGAATTAAGATTTTAAAACAAAGAGCTCCGTGCTAGTCTGCTAGTGAAGAAAGAGAAACCATGGTGGCTTTGGCAAAGAGATGGAGGGATACGCATTATTGCCAATATCCTGAGGGGATTGCCTAATCAATTGTCTGCCTTATTTGAACAACACTGCCATTATTCGCTCCTACAAGGGTGATGGCAGAATCCTGTACAAACACCGTGCCTTGTCATGGCTGGGCTGAGATCTAACTTTGCAGTCTGTCCGTGCTTATCTTAGCCTTATGACACTATTACATCATTCCTTTCTCCTATCCTATCTCATATATCTCTTGAAATATTATGTAGTCTCACACTCAAGCTAAAATTACATCTCTATTATGAAATTGCCCTTGCTTTTATTGACATGCTCCCTTCTTCATGAGCTGGGAAACTTATTACCATTATTTTATATATGTTTTATACATCTTGTATAGCACTTACATTTTGCCTCAACTTTAGCTGTTCATGAACATGTTTGATTTCACTGAGTATATTATCTCTTTGAGTGAAAGGCCAATTTACTCCACAGCTATAAATACAATGGAGTTGAATCTTATATAAGTTTTGTTTTAAAGTCACTATTTAACGTTTAAATTATACAGTGCCAAAAATGTCCTGAAAAACTCCTGAGATAATATAGAACAGGCATTATGAGTTATTTACACACCACCCTGGGGACTGATATTTAGTCTCTCAAGAAAGTGCACTAGAATTCCCCTTCTGTATTACATCAAGTCACTTTCTTCACTTTAGCCACGGATGAAGTAACTGGCTGTCCTTGAGAGGCTGTGGCATATGAAAAGGTCCACTTGTCATTAAATAGGAAAATCAAATGCTGCTTAAGGGGACGCTCAGACTGTGAGAACTGGTGATGAATAAGGAAACCTCATTTTACTTTTTCAAAAAATATTAAGATTTTGTTGATCTAGAGGCATGCATTCTATCAGTGCTAGACTGCTTGGCCTTGCGTGGCTGAAGCCCTAGCTCACTCACCAGAGAAGAGAATAAGGGCATTTTGCTCAAATTCTGTCTAGCCACTTAGTGATCAAGGAATGTGGTTTCTCAGGTTTTACAAGATTTTAGACACACATATAGGATAACACGCAGGCATAGATGGAAATGTTGGCTAAAAATAAATACCTGTTTGAAATCCTGGGTGGGCACCTGACAAAAGGATGCAGAGGCTCTGCTCACACCATTTCCTGAAGAAATTACCATTGCAGAAAGCACAGCCATTTCCTCAAACAGACTTCCATTCAAGCCTGTGCTCTACCCTGGCTTACAGCTATTTTTTTTTTTTTTGGCATCAGTTTTAGCACAAGCCAATGGAGATTAAACAGGATGTTCATTAAAGAGAATAATGATCCTCCAGAGTCTGAAATGTGATGTGTAGCTTTACCTTAGAGTAGGCATCCCAAAGTTTGACTATTAGTGTCATGATTGATTGTTATGTTCACAAAGCAAATATTTATGACTGATGGCATGTCTTTATTGGAAGATTAGAAGGATTCACATTGATGCTTTTGAATGGCCTTCAGACATGAAATGCTTGGTTATTTATTTGAATGAGGGGGTGAAATATTTGGCTGTTTAAAGGCAGTTCTGGGAATGAGAAGAAGGGAACCTCTTTGATTTTGAAGATGGGTTTCTGAATTGGGTCTTTCAGGAATAAGTGACTTCTTTGCCCATTTTCCAAGAATTTACATTTTTTTTCATAGTGAACTCTTGGATCTAATGCATTTTAAGTAACATCTCTCATTTTTAATAAGAGCAGCCTTAAATTCTCACTCTCCTTTTATCTTTTCCTTTTTGGATACTTCAGGTTTGTTTTTTTTTTTTTAAAGAAAATACTAATTTTTGTACCTTTTTTTTTTCTCCTAAATACCGTGTCACTCTTTCCGGTATCATAAGTTCTCCCATGACATTGGAAATTGACATTATAATTCATGTTTCACTAACAGATAAGCACTGAGCTCTTTGTTTTAAAATTCTTAATTCTCCTGATTTAATCGGTGGCAAGTAGTACACCGTTCTGCCTTCCACTTGTACAAAAAAAAAAAAAAAAGGGCCTCAGACATGAGGAGATGGAATGAGTTTTCCAGATTTTCCCTGCCGAAGGCTGCAAATGGAACATGGACCTGGGCAGCTCACTTTTGGAGCTTTGGCCCCTGCTTCTAAAGACGGAGTGGGTGGCTTTCATGTGGGAGGTTTACACAGTTACTACTTTGTCTTTTGTTTGTTCTTTGTTTTATATTCCTCCATGGTTTAGGGATCTATATGTTTCAATCATAATTATGTTACTTCGATCTCTTCAAAATAAAAATGTATTTTTCTGTGTGTACTCACCCTCCATTGTGCCACATGTCAGACCCATGTCTCTCATTGTCATTGGCTCAACACTCGGGAAGTCCTCAGCCTCCCAGCTTCTGCTGTCTGATGGCCAATGCCTGACTCAGTCCCTTCCTCCTGCCTTTCATTTAAATGCCATTCCCCTTTCTGCCAGTTCCAAGATGCTGTTTGCCTCTGCTAAGTATTTCCTCCTGCTACTGGAACCTTCTGTTCTGCTGACTGCTCCTTGGTGAACTGGAGAAGATGCTGCCAAGTGCCTTTTGCAATGATGCTTGACTTTTTTTGGTGTTGGAAAGTCGGCAGAGCTCCCTCTGTTACTCCACATGACTTCCCAGGTTTTGTCAAACAGTCCTGGAACACCTTCACATTATCTTTCTTTTCCTCTGTAGCTCTATTCAGCTGTCTCTTCAGAGTTTCTGATTCTTCTTAGCACATCAATCTATTGTGTCCTTCCATTGTTTTGACCCACCATGACGAAATATGTGTTTTAATAAGGTGTAGTATATCACTCTATGGGAAAAATAGTCTTTCCCTGAAAACAAATATTTATGCATACTAGATAATTATGCAAATAAGTTGGTATTATTTTTTTAATCACTCTTGTTTCTGTTATTACATTTATTAACTCTGATTTTTGAGTCCCAAGAATCTCATGGCAAGGCTGTGGTTTTGTGCAATAAGCACTATGTTGCTAATTTTATGTTGGTACTATTATTGAGTTTATATATGTAGCAATAATCAGTGAGGAGGGCAGACATCAGGGCCAATAGGCAGAAGATTCAGGTCTTTGATGGTTTTGTTTTTTCCTTGTTACTTTGACTTTGGTTTCTCAGTAACTTATTGGATTCTCAGCTCCATTGCCCATCAAATGATGAATGAATGATGAGAAACTAGAAAAATTCATCTCCACAGAGATAAAAGGCATGTGTACATTTTCCAAGTTGTAAACATGTACACTGCATATGTTTAATCTCACTGGCTCTCAAAGCTCCAAAATAAAACTTTGTCAGCAAGTAAAATATAACAGTGAAATATAAGCTAGATCAATATAGCTTTTTCAGTGCACTGTTTCTTTTGTGTGTGTGGTGCGCCTGACACCACTGAAAACTGAACTTTGAGTTTTAATAAAAGACCATATGAGTGTTTCTGTGAATATGGATATCTATTGACAGAAGTAGGATGATCCAAAAACAATATCCATGTGGGCAGTTCAGGTTCTTCCCACAGGATGGACAATGCAGGGTGATTCACTGAGGAAACACTGTGGTTTGGGAGTACTTGGAACAACACGTGCTATTGCGGAAGAGGCTCTGCTTGGGAGAGCTCTCCTTCCTTCCAGGATAGTGCAAGGTGTTATATCTACCCACATGGCTGATTGCTTACAAGATTCCATTTTAGTTTACTATTCGAAAGTACCTCACTATAAACCCACATAAAGAATCACTGAGAGTGAAATTAAAAGGGCCTACTTTTGTACTTTGTTCTAGAAAATGGTGCACTAATTCTCCAGCTTAGGTTATTAATTAATGAAGACCTTACGTGAAGAAAATATGGAGAGTAAAGCTAAATTTGTCTTTGGAATAGTTTGAATTTTCAATGTGATATTAACATCCCTTTATTTTTCTTTTCATTGCATTTACCTCCTGAACACTTGACATCATGTGTTGTTGTACGTAGGACTTTATTTTATTCATACCAGCAGACTGGTACAATCTTTCTTCCAACATTGTGTTCCTCCTCATCACAAGAACCAATTTATCACTTGTATTTATCCATCTTTCTTTTCCTCACTTCAGAGTTGCTTTTTTTCTTTCTTTTGTGGGTGCTATATTACAATTGTTTTCTATAACTCCTTCTCTAAATACCAAGTTAAACAGTATGTTTTCGCGAAAGTGTGTATATTGTTGATTATTTACAGATAAATTCTTTTCCCATCACTTGTTGCTCAGCCAGGCCATGCTTATTTAATACTTTAATCTTTCATCTCAAATCATCTTTTTCTGCATATTAATCATTCTTTTCTCCTGCCTCTGAACTCCTTCCAGCTTCTCAGTTCCCCTGAGATAATGAGGTGCTGCTTCTGAACACCAGGTGCAGTCCACCACGCCTTCTAGGAGGGTCCAGGGCCACCATGAGGCTTCTGGTTCCCTGCCGTCCTCATTAGAGAGAATGCCTGTCTCTCTAGGCAGGTCTAAGCATGGCTGCAACACTCTTTTCTCAAGCAGCAGCCCTCTGGTTAATCCCCTTTCCAGAGTAGAAATCTCAATTCAATTCACATTCATCCACTCTCATTTGTGTGATGTGTTTGTATCTGTGTTTGTGTGTGTGTGTGTGTGTGTGTGTGTGTGTGTGTAAATCAGGCAGAGAGAGGGGGAGGAAGAGATTTTATTTTCTGGCTCACATACATATAATTCTGGTAATTTCCAACGTATTTATCTTGGTCTGGTATCTATATTCTCTTAATACAATAATTCTTCACTCTACTTAGACAGAGAGACACAAACACACACACACACGCACACACACTACAGGCATATCAATTTCTTTTATTCCTCTGTTTGTGTGTGTGTGTGTGTGAGAATGTCTGTAGGTGTAGCATGTGCACATATTTGTATGTTTTAAGCCAGTAAGTATGTAGTTTGTATTTGTACTATTATACCTGAAACTTGCTATCAAAATTGCTTAGATAATTGGGCTATAATCTTTTTATTGTTTAAAATTTTGTAGTAATCCAGGTCTTATTTATAAGATAGGATTGGTGTGCCATCTTTGAAATAGGAGCTGTGTAAATTACAGCTTGTGGTTTGTCTGTTCCACAAAACTAGTTTGTCATCCTTTCATCTTTCCTTTTCTTTCTTCTCTGCTCCCCTTCCTGTTCCTTCTTCCAGTACCATTTTTACTAAGATTCCCAAAGTCTAATAGTGATAAAAAATGAACACTTCATCTATGCTCTCTATCCCGCTTCTAAATGACTAGCTCTACAGCTAAACTGAAACACAGGCCTTTTCCACTTTTAATCCATTTGTAAAAACCGCTGAGTTTAACAAAATGACTATCAGACAGCATTTCATTCACGAACGTTCCAACAAATGCAAGATCATGACTTTGACTTCAACAATGTCTGAGAGAAGACTGGCAAAGACCTTGGAAACTTGACATGTTTTTCTTTCTGGTAGAAAAATCACCAAGATTTCCCAGGAATGACTAGAAGAATCCTTCTGAAACACTTTCACCTTTGAGTGTGGGTTCTGTGTCACTGGAAATCTGAAGCCATGGAGGATGAAAAGGAGCTAAGAAAATATTGTAATGGTCTAGGAATTAGGGAATTAGTGTGTACAAGGATGAGAATTTGGAGGAAAATTTGAGTCTTGTAGACTATAGACTAGGGTCCAATTTTACCTATTTACTAATAGGTAAAATTGATGATTGGTAAAAAGTGGCTTGATTGAGTCTTACCGCCATGAGTAGTTTCGTAGTAAATCATATCTCCCGACCATCTTTGCGGCTTTCCAAAATGGGGCACTTGGAGAGGGTAGGAAGGAAACCTCAGCTATATAAACCCACACATTCGCTTTACATACTTGTAGCTGTTTATGCAATTTTTGGATAGGAGATAGTTATTGTCAAAATAAATGGACTTTTGGGTCTAGGGTAAGTACGGGAAAAGGAAGAGACATGAATTGACTTCTGATTTAACTATAGGGTCTGACCAGAAAGATGGGCCCCTAAGATGAAGATGAAGCGGAGTGAGCACAGGAGACAGACAGAGGTTCATGTATGATAGCATCAAGAATAAGGGGATTTTAGAAGAGTCATAGATTATGGTTCTCTCATCCTATTGAAAATAGAAAATACTAAATGGTAACCTGAATTGCTGTACCACAAGAGACTGAGATAAGATGCCGAGCTCTGACTGACAGGCAGTTAGCCAAACTCTTGTCAACACAGCCCCTGTCAGTTCACTGCCTTTGTCTTCTTTCTGATCATGGTTATTTGCAGTTACAAATTTTTTCTTTTGTTTACTTAAAAGTCTTCAGCTGTAAGCACTAGATGAGAAATTGAAATATAGCTTAGGAGTTACCAAAAAAGACCCAAACATCAGGGTGTTAGAGTGAGCATGTATGTTTGTAGGGGTCAGGCTGTGCTAAAAAATGCATAAAAATGAATACTACAGGCTTGTTTAAAGATAGAAAATTGCACGTACTCACACACATGTATGCAAGTGCACCCACACACACTTAGTATTTGTTCAGACACATACTCTCATTTTGAGAAATGAATTGAAATTCTATTAGTATTTTCAAGAAAAGTAGAATCTTTCATTTGGTTATGCTCACTCTGCGATGCTAACAATTTTATAACTATGTCTAAATTTTAGTTTTGTTATATGAACAGACTCTGTTTACTGACTGCCAAGATTTGTATGACTTTATTCATTGAAACAAAAATCAATTTATGCATTTGAAAAAATGTATAAAAAAGTATGATCTAGTTTTTAATCTGCTAAAATGGTAGTCCTATTCCAAGGACAGTGAGCTCTTTTTTTTTTTTAATTTCAAAGTAGCTTTTATTCACAAAGCATGTCAGCCTTTTGAGCAGTGACCTACTGTGTTTATCTTTATAAAGAATAAAATAAACCACTGTTCAGAAGCACTTCCATTTGGGAGCTGCAGTGCGAAGTGTTAATGGCATTACTGTTCTACACAAAGTCCATTTAGAACCACTCCTTATGTAGTAAGCTCTAGTGGGAATATGCATGAAATGTCCTTAGTCTTCACAATGTCCACATAGCACAACTACTCTCACCTTAGTATATGTTTCTGTAATATTTCTTAAATCTGCCAAGCAAATTGCTCATTTTCCATTCAGTGTTTTGGACCCTTCTCTACAAGATCAGTGCAGATCACTTAAGGAGCTTATATGGGAGAGAAAAATAAAAGGTTGCCAGCAACAGTGCTTGTTCATAGCTGTGTACAGTCTACACATACATATAGGTTGAGTGGGAATCAAAGCAAAATGTAAATCCAAGCAAAAAACAAAACTTGTCTTTATCCAAGGAGACTGGTGTAAACTTTATATTCTGGAATATACAATTATTTTTATAATTTGCTAAACAAGTTTCTTAGTCTTTGCATGGCATTCGATGTGAGGCTGCCTTTCCATCTTCAAAATCCCCCAACTTTCATCAGCATATGAAAATTACATTAAAACTTTATTCTGTCTACTTTTTAACATTTCATTGCTTATATATACATAAGTACAAACACTAGTACACATAACATGTGCACACATAATGTCATACATAAACATTCATATGAACACACAAACAGAAACACACAGACATGTATGCACACACATCCAAACACACACATATGTATGCACGTGCGTGCGCACACACACATACACACACAGATACACACACACACACATACACAAGGTGATTAAAAGCCATTGAATTTCAGAAGAAAATTCAATACAGTTTAAGTCCATCCATGTATATTTATCTTTAAAAGCTCATAGGCTAAAATAAAGAGCCATATTTCGCTGCAAGTCCTACTATTCATATCTTAAACAGCTCAGCATCTAATTTCTGCTGGCTAAGATGTCAAGGTTTGTTATGGAGGTATAGGGTTTTTTTTTTTTTACTCATTAGGGGAGTTTCAGAAATTATTCTGGTAAGAGCTGATTTTCATAATAGAACATACATACTTATGAACAAATATTGAAACTATGGAAAGTTATTACTGTTATTATTTCATTCTTTCAAATATAATAAAATTGTGCCTGATCTACTCAATGTATGTGTTTCATTTACAAATGATTAATTAGTATGACACACTGTGTCTTCTAACCGACTCCTATTCTCCAAAGATTCATGTATTCACACATTACCTTCTTGTCAGAAATGCATACAGTTTTAGTAGGTATGTAATATGTGCCAAGGAAAAAAGCAATAGATATCAAATTATTTCACCAAAAAGAGTCAAATTAAGCCCATATATTTGGGGTTTAGAAAGAACAATTGCTGCTCTTGTGGAGAATCTGAGTTCAGTTCCTAACATTCACACTGTGGCCCTTACTATTCTTACCTCCTTCTTCAGTGAATCAGATGCCATCTTCTGGTTGGCATAGGTACCAGGTATGCACATGTTATCCATATATACATGCAGATAGCCTACTCCTACACATAAAATAATATAACCAACCCTATGTACAAAAATCATGATCCAAGAACACTACTTTTACTAGATTTGAATGATTGTATTTGCAAGTAATTGGATGAGGAGGAAGATATGTATTTAATAATTACAATCTTCTAACAATTTGATTTCAAATTATAATACAAAGTACAAGTTTTGTATCCTGCTAAAGTATGTAGAATGTATCCTTAGTACCTTGTGGGTGGTGGTTTTGTTTTACTCACATTTATTGGGAAAGATGTAGAGGTACAGATTTTCTAAGAGGTACAGAATGGCTTGCCAGTTGGCTTATTGCCTGAATTTGACCTTTGGCACCCAGAGAATGGAAGGAGAGAAACAATTCTTGCAAACTCTCCAGCATGCCCACCACAGTACATGAGTGGCTACCCTTACACTCACACAAAATAAATATGTATAAGTTAATTAACATATAAAATTGATTATAGGATCCTCCTACAGGTATATAAATTCTGATTGTACACTTTTTTTGGTATCATGAAAAAAACTTAAGATAAAATTTTGAGAAAAGATTTGCATCATGAAGAGATTATTGCATTATTTTAAATTAGGCATCCTGATGAAATATAAAGTGAGATGACATGTACAAGATGGCACAATTCTGTACCAGAGAAATACAAAATACTCTGTTTTTTTTTATTTTAAAATGTAAAATAATGGACTTTAGACTTTAGCCAAATACCTTTCAAATTTACAAACTTCTTGGGGGAAAAAAAGGCTTTTGCCCTTTTCTCTAGATTACATGCTCAATCCTAATTACCTTTTATGGTTCTCTATTATTTAGGACTAACCTAAAGTTATCACCTTATGTTGTAACTCAGTCAAAGAGCTTATTCTTCTTTATAGTACTCTCTGGTGCCTTTATGAAGTACTCTTTATACCACACTCCAGCTCCCCATGAAAAGAGAAACAATCGTACTGCTGTATTTCAAACCATTGACATACTGACCATGACTTCATTTGCAATAAAAGTCACAAACTGTGCAAGTGTATTTTATAACTCCCCATTTCGTTTAATTTTTAAGAAGAAAATGTCTGGACAACCCTGTGCTGAGAAAGTCATATATTCCCCACACAGTGGTGGCTGTGTGAGGTTGGCTGGAATACCAAGAGTATACCTCACAGCTCATTCCTGGAGCCTTCCCTCCATTGGAGTTTTCATGTTTTATTTCCACATAATCTTTTAGTAAAATGCTGAGGTATTTGATTGAAAGGTAAATAGTACTTGTTGCTATGTTACTGTTTAATTAATGTAATGTCCTAGACCTGAGAAAACATGCATGATCAGAAAATGTCAGTAGTGATTTTCTGATATCTGTAATCCCTATGCACACATCAATTAAGCAGGCACACGTCTGCAACACTGGGAGTTACACAGTATCAGGAAATAGGCACTGTACAGTCTAAAGAGGAATATATATTTCCTGAATGTGTTTTTGAGTGAACTAACAAATTCCTAGACATTTGGTCAGACATTCCTCTGCATGCATCTGTGCGGGTTCTTGTAGATAAAATTGATGCTTGAATTGAGAGACTAAGTAAAACATACTGGCCTCCCAAATTTAGGTGAAGACAGAAAGAGAACAAAAGGCCAGGAACACTATGAGTAGCAGGGAATTTCCTTTTGCCAGAGTCACTTGAGCTGAAATAAGTTTACATGTAAGTTTCTTATTCTTTCTCCCTTGAACTTGAGCTGAACCATCTGATCTTGGGCCTGGAACCTGCACCTATTAAAAGCTGAGTCATATTTGGCTTCTTAATCACATGCCTCAGACTAGGACTGATTTACATATCTGTTCTACTGATGTGAGCTGCTGCCTTAAAATGGTTGTCACTGTCGGCTGAGTATCTAATGAGCAACTTCAAGTCTAGAGGTTCTTATCAGTGTCTATCGTCATATGTATGGCCCTGCATTCTCTCTCTCTCTCTCGTTTAAGCCCACAGTCAAATAACCATCTAATTATTTCTCTGGAGTAAGCTCTGCTAATACATTCTCTTTGGGCTGCAGTGTGGAAACAAAGCCCCATATGACTCTCAGCATAATTATCAGATGATCTCTGTCCATATCACATGCAATTTTCTACATATAATCACTCCAAGAAGCCTAGAACATGAATGATACCTTAATCTTTGCTCTAAAACTTTATTGATTACTTGAAACAATGAATATATGACATAAAAGGGTTATAATGTTCTTTTGGATTTGTAAATCATAGAGAATAAGTTGTTATTTTATTAAGTTCAAAATCACATGGAGTTCTCTAAATATCAAGCTGAGTGGTCCTTGTGTCTGGAATGCATAGTTTTTAACACATGGAAGAGTTATCCTTTCTGGGTCTCAGACTTGGGAAAGTTAAAAACTCGAGAGCCCCCCCAACCTCCTGTCTCACAAGTTTGTCTATTTCCATTCTTCCTGAAGGCCCTCAGGGCTTCAGTCCTTTTCTTTTACCCAATACCAGTTCAGGTTCCCATCTGTATACCACTATACCACATTCCCTCCCAGATACCTTCCTCCCCCCCCCACTTGTGATTTCTTTCTTCTCCCTCCCAAGTGGGACTGAGGCATCCTCACTTGGGCCCTTCAGCTTGTTGACCTTTTAGAGTTCTGTGGATTATATCCTGGGCATTCTGTACTTTTTCAGCTAATATCCACTTATTAGTGAGTACATACCATTAATGTCCTTCTGGGTCTGAGTTACCTCACTCAGAGTGATATTTTCTAGTTCTATCCATTTGCCTGCAAAACTCAGGATATCCTCTTTCTTAAGAGCTAAGTAGTATTTCATTGTGTAAATGAACCACATTTTCCATATCCATTCTTTTGTTGTGGCACATCTGAGTTGTTTCCAACTTCTGGATATCACAGACAAGGCTGCTATGAACATAATGGAACATGTCCCCCTGTGGCATGGTGGGGCATCTTTTGGGTATATTCCCAAGAGTGCTAATGCTGGGTCTTCAGGTAGGTCTATTTCCAACTTTCTGAGGAACTTCCAGATTGATTTCCAGAGTAGTTGTACCAGTTTGTAATCCCACCAAGGGAGGGACCTTAGATGAAATGCCCAATATTAGAGAGAGGGAACTTATCGAGCCCACCTCCAGCAAGAAGACAAGGCACCAAATGAAGGAAGGGGTGGCCATCCCACAGTCAAAACTCTCACCCATAATTGTTCCTGTCTGAAAGAACTACAGGGATGGAAATGGAGAGGAACCTGAGGTCCAACAAAAAGCACAAAGTGGGATCCAGCTCAAGGCCAGCTCCCAAGGCCTGACACTATTACTGAGGCTATGGAGCACTCACAGAAATGGACCAAACAAGACCACACTCCAGAAGACCCAACAAGCAGCTAAAAGAGTCAGATGCAGATATTTGCACACAACAAATGGACAGAAGCTGCTGACCCCTGTGGTTGAATCAGGGAAAGGCTGAAAGAAGCTGAGGAGGAGGGCGACCACCAGCCAGGCAGCACACACCAGATGATGTGAGGCCTCTAACACACACACAGCAGAGGACTGCTAGAACTGTGTTCAATCAGAAATGATGCACCTAGCCCTCAACAGACTGGAGGACCTAGGGAGTTTAGAGGTCAGGTAGGGTGGGTGGTTGGGGTTGGGGACATCTATGTGGAAACAGGCGATGGGGAGGGGATGTGGAATAATCACAAGGTGGACTGGGGTGGGGGAAATAATACCTGGAGTGTAAATAGATAAATAAAAGTTTAAAAATTATGTTCTACCATCTTATTTACAGAATAATAAAATATTCTATATAGATAACAAATAATTTATAAGTTTTTATCTTGACATATATTGACATGATCTGTAAAACATTCTCTAGGTAGGAATTATGCTAATGAGTATGTATATATATACATATCTCTGTGTATATATATTTGTATACATATACTTGAAAAATATTTTGGCTATATAGCTTTAGCAATTTTCTATTATTTCAAAATTAATATCATATATAGAAAATCATCACTGTATTTTCTGTTGATTTCACTGTGTTAAAGTCACAGCAATTACTCTTTTTTTCCGTCTAAGCTGAGACACCTTTAACTAGACTAAGGTAATTTTTACATTTGTAAATTTTTCTTTCATAAATCATATAAGTATTTGTACTGTAATTCAGTCACAAAGAAGGAAGCCATTTGATTACTAGATCTTTTAACTTGATGACATAAGATCTAATTTAAACGCAGAAACCTGTTTTCTCTCTGTTCCTCATTACAAAGAATGGCCCATTCATTTGCAACATTATGTTTTCTAATAATAAATAAAGAGAAAATCAGCTGTAACTTCCTGCAGTCAAATTTGCCTAGTAAACTGTTAAGGTAGACAAAACTTCTAGGATTTAAGAGCTCTTACTATGAATAACAAAATCCAGGTCCTTGAGATGTAGGTACAGGTGTGAAATGAAATAAGGGGAAGGTAAAATGACAATGGGCACTTAATAAATCACAGGGTACTTGAACCTTACAAAATGTGTATAAAGGCAAGCAATGTGTATAAAGCCGGAAATATGCCCTTAACTTTTATATATTCAGGCGCAGAGTCCATAAGACAAGGCAACTTTATCTGAGAAAATAAAGTGGACACGTCCAGGCCCATGACTCTTTGGTAAAAAGCAGTGTTCTGAGACAAGAAACATGGGTTGCTTTGGCCAAGTAAAAGACGAAACAAAACAACTTTCATTCCTTTTATAGACGCTCTAAAACAATGCAATTATGGCAGGGTTTTTAATTCTCCGGTCTCTTTTTTAAACATCTAATACAAAGCTTATGATTGTGATAAATGTTTCAGTCAGATGAAGCCAAAAGGAAAAAGTCAGTGCCCCAAACTAAGTGGTACAAGTGGTAGATGTTTTAAGGATATTAAAGACAAGGTCATGACATGAACTATAATTAACAGTTTTGTAATTCTCTCTCTCATACACACACACACACACACACACACACACATACGTGCATACATGCATACGCACACATCACTTTTAAAGTTTAACTTCATATTTCCAATTGATAAACCTACTCATATCTTAAGAGAACCCTTCCCATTTATTATTTATTTTATGCAACTAATCTATTTCTTTTTGTTAAGGCTATTGCTCTATTGATGCTTGCTTTGTTTTACTTCAGTCTTAGCATGATCAAGTATGTTTGCAATATATATCATGGATAAACATGGGGACCTTTCCCTGAGTTATCTTCAAAAGGGAACAAAGGAAACAACATTCGTTTTGTCAAGAGAAGAAAATAAAAATTACTCTTAAATAGCACGATACTCATCAGTCAGTTTATCATGAAGTTTTGCAAAACATTCTCTTGTTTTTACCATTGCTTGCCTGTCATGCTCACATCTCCAATTTTTTTGTGATGTGTTTGTGTGTGAGAGTCAGTAAACATAGTTATGAACAAAGTGCTATGTAAACATATTGCTCAGCAATTGAACATCCAAGATTCGTAGTACACTTCCATATTTTATGATTTAGTTAAGTCATTTCAAACATTGAAAACATTGTTTGATGAAATGTTTTTGTTTACTTCACATATACAATGAAAACTTACAGGAATAAAAATAATGCTGGCCACGTAAGAGCAAAGTCGACATAAGACAAGTCCACTCTGGACTCTTGCCAATGGAGCTTAATTGTGGCACCACAATGAGGACATTGTTACCCCAGGATTTACCTGACATACTTATACATAAACACTGAGAATTCCAGCAAAGCCTAGTGACTATAAACTTCTGGCCATAAATCCAAGAAGGGCTGGAAAATACAGGAGCACAAAGAAGACATCAAAATGAGTGTTAGGATTAAAGTAGGAAGTTCACTAGTCCATTGTATACACAGACATCTCCTCAGGGGTTGGCATGATGACAGATCCTGCTTACAGGGACATTTCTCTTTTATTTTCACAAGGATGAGAAAGAAGGACTTAGAAAACATTGAGAATCTGTTTCGGTTCTTAGTACCTTAGCTGTCCTATAATTTTCTTCCATAATATAAGTAGGCCAACAAAAATGAACCAAATGGCTTAATAAATATTGTTGTCTTGAGAACCTAGATTGAAAAATTGCAACTAACATTTCAACTAATTTTGATACTATGAGTTACTTACTAAAAAGGTGTTTGTATCTGTGGGACATGGCACAGCTACTTTTGTTTTGATCAGATGGACGACTGTGAACCTCATGATCTGTTCCTAATAGAATTCAAGGAAGTAGTTGGCTTTACCAGATTTACTGATGAAATGACACTTCCACACATTTGGCATATGCTGCAACACAACGTGGTACTCACTGATGTGGAAACTGAGTTAGCCCACTCAGTTGTTCATGGATTGTCTGACAGATGCCTAACTTTGTTTTTAACTGAACATTTAGCATGTTCGCTATACAGCAAACAGAATCACTGATTCTTACAGAGTTGCCTCTTGCCCTCAGTTTTAGGTTCACAGTATAGGCAGTTCATTGCTATCCTCACCCATAGTCCCCCAATTATTAAAATCAAGAATCCAAAAGGCTGATGACAGCAGAAGTAACTGGATAACATTATACTGTAACTAATAAGCCCTGGACAATGATGTTTTTTGATATCTTTTAACTTTCTGATTCTTATTAAAATAAATATCTCTCATGATATAAATTGTAATAATCTCTCATTCCAGGGTGGGTAAGGTGGTGGAAAGGATCTTGAAAGAGTTGAGGAAGAAAAAGCATAATTATAATATATGAAAAAGTCAATAAAAATTACATACAATAAAAATCCCTTAACCTTAACCTAGAAACAGTTCCATCACAGGGTGAGAAAAATGGGACCTGTGGACTTTTAAGATTTAAACCAAATGTTTTCTAATATTTGTGGATCCATCATTCACTAGGGAGAGCTACCTGAGTTAGAGGCTACTATGCCATGTTTTCATTAAAAGGAATATTGCCCCTCAATTGCATGTACCCTAACTCATGACCCTGTAGTGCTCCAAAGAAGAGATTTTGAATGCATTTCCATTTTCTTATTTTCACATGCAGTAACCCAGCTAGCTATACAAACATAGTTTTCCTTTAAAAACAAATATCTGTTACAAATGTGTATTTACTCTCAGCTCAAGAGTTTGGTAGATTTTACTCTAGATTAATAAAAGAATTGAAATCTGAGAGCCTTTAAGTAGTGCTTGTTATCTATTTCATGTTTAATAAACCAAGATCTCTGTGCCCACACTCACTAGAAACTCAGAGCAGAAAACTGAGGCAAGGTTAAGCAATGAACAACCAAGAAAATCGACTGATTTAAGTGCACAGAAAAGCAAATGGAATGACAGAGAAATACGTACAATGATCTCAGAATATTTTAGACAGTGTACGAGTCACTAACACTGATAATCTCTGACATTCTTGTGACTTTAAATTGGAACATTAGCATTTATTTTCCTCATCTGCCCATTCTAAACCCAGTTTGCAACAACTTCCTTGCACATGAGTGTCTGGGCCAACCAGGCAGTAGATGACTAAGGGAGAGAAATTTAGCACCCAGGTCTAGAGAGATGATTAAGAGCACTTGCTGCTCTTGGTTATATTTTGGTTCCCAACATTCCCCTAGTGGCTCACAAACCTCTTTAACATTAGTTCAGGAGGGTCTGACTACCTCTACTAACCACCGAGAGAACCAGACATGCCCATGGTGCACATACATACATTCAGGACAAACATCTCAAAACTAATACTGAGAAGGTTGGTACAACAGAGAGCTAGTGTATAAAGAAAGGCTCCTTGGAGTTCATAAAGACATATCTGTATTGTAAGTCTCATATTCATTATTATTAACTCATACACAATACCAAGGCCAGAAAACTGATGCATGGTAGGTAAAATAATATGTAGGTAATTGAATAACTCACATGGAAATTGAAAAGTAAAATAAAAGAAAAATAGATTCTTTTTCAATTTTCATGTAATCCAATTATCCCAATGTTGAAAATGTGTATGTATATTGGTGCGTGCATATGTATATAGAGAGATATGCTGCATTCTTTATTTCACAAGTGTTATAAAATATTCTCTGTGTCTCTAATGGCATGACTATGGGTAGAGATGTATGTGCAGTTGGAAATAGAGAGGATTCTAGGTGGATGTCATTTATCCCCTAGGAATGCAACTGCTACTGTAGTGTGCTCTGAAATGCACCTGTGTACCAGGACAGAACTCAGTTCTTTACCCTCTTAATTCATATGAATTGCTTTACCAGTGTGTTTATTTGGGACTTCCTATTCCTGAGTCACATCTTTTGAATGTCCCATAGGAATACACTGATTTTCTAAGGATCACCAGTGATTGTATAGGCTGCTAACGGATTGTTGGTGTTTTAGTACATTATCATTAAAAAGTCTCTGAAGGTTTTATTTTGCAGTTTATCACATATATATGATTCTTTCTTATTTTACTCCTCCATTTATTTTATCTGTGATATCAAACACTAGTCCAGGTTTTTTTTCCTTCACAAAGGCAACTAATTGTTTTATTAATACTATGACATATTATCTTAAGTACACAACTATTAATTAAACAATTTTAAAATATACCACATGTGCAATGTGATGCTTTGTGCAAAGGTGTATATATGTGCTCATGCACACATACATACACATGTGTGCACACAAGTGCACACATGTGCACACACACATGCACACAGATGGGCAAGCATGCAATAAGCAAGCAAGGGAATTGAAAAGGAACATATACTTATCCTGTTTATTAAAAAGATTAATAGTTAATATGAAATAGGTTAAATATTTCTAACAATTGGCTTTATTTTTATATTTTAAAAGCCTTAACAATTTTGTATTTGTGTAATAAATAGCATCTTATTATAAATGTTTTATAATCCCTCAACATGACTTTTAATTATTAGATCAGAATACATTTGTTGCACACATTTCTATTGATTTTCTTAGTGAGAAAAATTACCTCATTTTCTGTTCCCTTCATGGTAGCATTATGTTTTATTCAACTCAGATAAAGCCAGATCCTTAGGCTGGAAGCAGAAATGAGTTTTCAGACCTGAAATTAGGAAATAGTGTCAATTTATAAAAAATAGAAAAAAATGGTGCTCAGAGAAAGAATAAAACATGCATGTAGGATTCTCAAAGAATAACTCCAATCAACGATTTAATTAAAGATACAAACACACACACACACACACACAGAAAACTGTATTAAAAATAGAAATGATAAATTGGATTTCATTACATAATTGTTAGACAAAATTTTCTCTCATCTATGACTATTTAATTTTCTTATTTTAACTTACTAAACTTTACTAAAAATTACTAACTTTACTAAAAGTTAAAATTATATATTTCACATTATAGTTTATCAGAGTGTATGATAATATATTATCCACTGTAGTATATTTTATTTATACTATGTTTTATATTTCTTATTTATTTTAATCTATAGACATCTGATTTTACTACAGTTAGAATATTATTATTATTAGTATTAGTATTATTAGTATTAGTATTAGTATTTAGAGTTTATGATCAGACCTTTCATTTGTGCAGTCTGATATTTACAGTCTCTGTGTCATTTCAATCCTCTTCCTAACTGCAAATTATATGCTGGTGAGTATGCAGAATCAACTCACTGTCTTGTGACTCAGTGGATCCTAAGTTGACCTTGTGAGAAACCATCTTTTGCTGCCTGCTAAAGGTGTGTGAGACATGTTAATATTCTAAAGGAGAAAGAGCTGATTAGAATAGAGAAACTCTTGAATTTGGTCAGGTTTTTCTTTTTTATTTACTTTTACCAAGGTGGCACTGCCTTAACATCTGTCACTCTCTGAGAAAACCATCTCAGGTCATGGATATGGTTCAAGATGTAAATATTCAGGAAAACAATGTATAAGATGTATATTTATTTTGAGAAACAATCACCCAGCCAAGAAAGAGAAGTTAGTGTATTCACATCATATTCCTTGTCTGGGAATCTTTCTAGGGAAAAAGCAAAGAAACCATAAAATTAAAGAAAACATCTATGAGGATTTCAGACTCTCAAAATGCCATCTCCTTTTCCTTCTTCTGGAATCTCTCTTTCTTATGGAAACTCCTTCTGGGATCGCTAAAATAAAATAAATATAAAAATTCTTTTTATCCCCCTTCTTTCTAAAATTTGCCTGCATCTGCTCTTGAGGTTCAAGCCCAATGCAAATTGAGGGAAATGCTGCATTACCGTGGAGAATGGTTAAATTAAAATGGGACCACCATGAGCTGGAGTCCTTATTCCCTCGACGTAATCTATGTCTTTTATAAATAAATTATGACATCTTTAGAAAGTTTTTATTAAGGAACTTAACATAGTGCTGTACTTCCTAGTCTGGGAAAGAAATTTTGGTTTTAAAACAATCAAAGTCGTACAGAATTAACTGGCCAATTCCAAAGATATAGATAGAACTAAACACTTGCAAAATGGTTTACTAGAAGGATTTAGTTCAACAATCTATCGGGTAAAAGAAAACAACTTCATAAACTCTGATTGAATGAATTATTTAATTCATTTTAAAACGAAGGAGAAATTTACCCAATTAATTTTCCCTTTCTTGATACTGGTATGTAATTCCTTAGAAATTCTAACATGCAACAAAACTAAAATGCCATGCCAGTTTCTATATTCCTTTTGGAAATATATAGTTTTCTTTACGTTCCTTTCTTAGGGTGAGGGTTTGCAATTATATTTAAATAGTTTATGTCAAAGCTTTGTTAAATGTGCACTTTGTATTCTTTTCCAATTCTCTTTCTTTGAGTGCAAAGTGCATTCCACACATCATAAATTAATACTGAGAAATCTGAATGTACCCCAGTTGAGCCTCTCAGTGATGTCTGGATAAGCCAGGCCCTTGTTTATTCTGTGTGTGGCCACTTTGGTTATTAGTAAGGGTTAGACTGGCCGCCTTGCCCCAGATTTATGTGACTTGGCAAAGGCCTTGAGAAAACAGAGCCCAGTTTGTCTCAACAGAAAACAGTATTAGATACTAAATAAACATTAATTTAGGTAAACTAGTACCACTCAGCCCAAAAGGAACACGTTCTTACTCAGATTTGACTCTGACAGATGAAAGGCTACATGAGGGAGTTTCTTCATGGAAACCACAGAGAAGGTTCACTTAAGTAATAGTTAATACTGTGTCCTTAGGACACCTCCATACTCCTTTCTGGAGAGCAGTGCCCATCAGCCAGGAATGGCATGCGTCGTGTTCTCCTCCCTTGGGGAAAGATCAAGGGAACACTCAACCTTTAAAAAATAGTATAGAACCCCCAATAGTGTAATGATTGATTTTCTCTGGATTCCAACAAATCTTTGAGAAATGAAGCATGCTGTACACTTAATTAACATATGGTTCTGACATAGATTACGCACTGTGACATCTTTGAGACTTAACATGAGACGGTTAAAGCATTCCAAATAAGAACGTGCATATCTCTCTCCTCGAGAAGCAAATGTGATGAATAAGGTGGGAACATAAAAGGCTGACTTGTTAAAATACAAAAATGATAATGTGTTATAAAATGAAATATATTAAAATATAAAAAATGAAAGGCTGATTTGTTAAAAATTGAAAGGAGAGAGAGAGAGAGAGAAAGAGAGAGGGGAAAGAGAGAAAGAGATGGCACAAATATCCCATTAGATCCAGGGTTGGAAAAAAAAACAGCTATGAAACACGTTTTGAGCTGATCTTGAAAATTAATGTAGATCAATTACTAAATAATAAAATAACTAATAAGAAAAATTTAAGCAGGTTATAAACTATAATGGTTAATATAATTACTTCTATAAAACTGTATATCAGTGTATGCTTACGTAAGTGAAAACACTTTAAAAGGTACAGAAAAGTTGCATAGTAACAATTTTAACTGGAGTTAATAAACATGTGATATCTTTATTTTTTTCCTTTTTGTGAACTAGTGGTTTTAACCCCTCAGATTTGGATTTGCTCAGCGGTAGCAAATCGGTTCCCAAACTATAAAACTATTTTTTCTTTTTGTAAAAATGACTCTCATTGACTCTTTAACTATTTTTAGGGTACTGAACATACAAACCTTGCTGTAAAGGAATGAGTATTTCAAGATATTTTCCTCACTATGACTAATAATTCTCTACAGTTACTCATTATTAAACCTGGGTTAAATGTATGCTGTTGTTAACAAGGAGTACTTGACCATTAAAATTGGTTGGTAATGCTCTTGCTTTGCATGCTGTAAGCTATCCATTAGAGGGCATGAATAATAGATGTCAGAATGAGGAAACAAGAAGTCAGAACTCTGCTGTAACCCGTCATGCAGAATTAATGCTGTGGTTGGAGTGAGTATGAGGATCCTTTTCCGTTTTGCTTGTAATACTCATCCCATTCTTACTCTTTGTGATAGGTTCTGTCTGTTTGCCTGCTTTCTGGTCCTTATTAACTTCAGTGTAAATTGCACAGAATTCTTCCTCATTGCTCCTTGTGATGTCCACAGTACTGAGAATGGTTTGGAGCCGCTAAAAGATGCCCAATATATAGTTTCTTGAGTGAAACGTAAATTAATTAACATTCAAAATAATAGTTTATTACTTGATTTTTTAAAACATTTGCAGTTACTTCATTATTTGTCTGTGGAGCACCACAGATCATGGGTAGAGAGCTCGTAGGATTACTTCTTCCACTCAGTTTTCTCCTAGGGGTCATGATAACCATACTGAGGTAGTTAACTTTGTAGTAACTTTGTAGTAAAAATCATAGCTTTTTACCCTGCTTATTAACATTAGTTCTAGCAAAGAGAATACTTATATCCATTTTGAATAAATGGATATAAATATTCTATCCATTTCTATGAGAACAAATTTTGCCTATGCTAGTAATACACACATTTTAAAATTACAAGACATTTAGTAAAATCTATAATAATATACTAATTGCATAATATTAATTGCAATGTAGAAGTTTATCTATTACTGCTTTGGTGTTTCTTGGTTTTTCTGCTATCCCTATAGAGTGCTTAGCATCCATCTATACAAAAAAGAATTATTGATTAAATACATGCGCTATTCTATTTTGGAAATAATAGTTTATTAAAAAATACTACTTGCCATTTAGGATGTATATCTTGGTTTATAGGAGATAATTCAAAAATGCCACAGACATCTGAAGACAAACCATTTCCTATTTCTATAACTCTGATACCAATGACACAATTAATCAATGTCACATCAAGGTTTCAATAGCATACTTTATCAGTAAATGCAAAAATGATAATGTACACAGAGTAAGGTGGCATCTCACATTAAATTTAAGAAGACACAATGAATAATGTAAAGTTTCCTTTTGGGAAATTATTTAAAAATTATTAAGATCTTTGAAAAAAGGAGTTATAATAGTTTATAGAAAGAAACAAGTACAGATTGTGACATTGATGTTAAGGGCTATAAGACTTAAATTTAAAGCATTTCTTGATATAATAAGGGTATGTTTATTTTTATAATGGTATAAGATAGTTATTTATCTGAATAGGAATTGGTACTTTTGAGTGATCTATAATTCCTTGGGATACATCAAAGACAGTGATCAATGCTCACATAATACTTGAATGTTAATTACATATTTCTTGAATGTTTATGACAGTAAGGACATTAAATAAGTTTATCTCTTCATTCTCCTCCCAAGATTTCATGTGAATCCAGAGCACCACACATCCTGGTTGTCTCCTCCCTCACCAGAAGCTGTTCTGGGTTCCCATTATTGGTTTTACTCTGTTTTTTGGCCTCTGCACAATGGATTGTATCAAGGATCAATTCTTGTTATTATCCGTTCAAGTACTGGATTCCGTGTCTGTCCCAGCACATTCACCTGTCCTATCCTGATGCGTCCTTAGGGTTGATCACTACCAAACTTACACATCTACTGTGGCTGCTGCCCACTTCTTCAGCTTTAAACTCAACTGTCTTGCAAAACTTTCAGGAGGCAATACAGTTAATGGATTAAACATCTTCAGATTTCAAATTTTAGTCTTACAGCTGTCTCCTGACCGATCCCCATGAGAAGCGTGTGTCTAAATTCTCTATTAAAAGTGTTAGCCCCATCATTGTAGCCTGTTAGTAATCTGCCCTTTTCTTTCACCTACTTCATAGATAGCACTGTTTTGTCTGCTTAGTAAGGAACTCCCCCACGCCTTTATTCCAGTTTAATGTTTCTCTAAAATTTAAGTGGAAACATTCTCTCACGTCTTTGCACAATTTTACACATAGCTCTTAAAACGATGTTGATATGTGCTTTGCTTACTGTGTGATCTCTATATCTACATTTAAGGGAGCGATATGGATGGTGAATTTTGTTTCTATGTTGTATTTAAACATCTAAAAGAGAATATAATATATTGTGAAATATATATAAATATATGTATAATTTTAGAATAAATTTAGAACTACCAATATTTCTGTCATTTAAACTATCTCTTTCTATGACATTTTCCTTCATTTATAACTTTTTTCTTGGCAAATTTATTTTGAAACCCATATAGAATTTATATCTCCTAAACAATATGTTTTGCTTTCTGTATCTCAAAGCTCATGATATCTCCTCATAAATAATTCAATTATATCTGTGTTCAGGACATAGTTTTGAATAATTCTATAGCATGAATTTGAAAATAATCAGCTTATATTAAATGGAATAGTTCCTAAGAAATCCAACTGTTTACAAGGGTCTAATAAGTGGTGGTGACTGCAAAGTAACTTTGTCACATTCTTCTGTATAGAATTCTATATAGAATCGAACTTTAACCATCATACTCCTAGATTTAAAAAATAGCAGCCATGAAATACATCTGTGCTCTGCACATGTTCCTTTGTTTCTGAAATTCTAATCAGTTCCAAGCTGATTATCAGATTTTTTTATCCACACTTGTTATTTACTTCTTACTTAGAATTTTAACTACAGCACTATTACTAATAATGCTATTGGAGAACATGCCTGCTAAAGACAGAAGGTAAGACAAAAACAAAACACTTTATTAAGTGGTGTTGAAATATATTTAGTCAATAGGGATCAGAATTTGTAAAGATTAATCTAATGTGCTAAATCGTATTCTCTGATCAAATGAAAGGCATTGAAACTCTACATTCTAATAATTGTAAGACAAATATTTGTGTAAGGTTGCCTTCCTGTTATGGAATACCTGAGAAAATCCAATTAAAAGATGTAAAGGTTTACTTTGGCTCAGAGTTTCAGATTTCAGTTCATGGTCAGTTGGCTCAGTTGTTTGGGGACCTAGAGAGGAACAGCACATGGTGGCCTTGCTCAGCAGATCTCCTTACCTAATGGCAGCCTGAAAGCAGCAGCAGAAGAGTGTCTGGAGTCTCATGTTCCTTTCAGAGCATGTTCCCAGGGACCTAATTCAGTTCAGATAGACGGTATTTACTCAGAGCTGCATTACCTACCAAATGCATCACAGATGCAGATCAATACATTAACACTGGCCTGTGGCAGACTCTGTACACCCAAACACAACAGTATTTGTTTACATCTTGTAGTTATAATATTTTCACCGTACTTTTAAGAGAAAAAAAGAGGTAGAAAATATATAAAAAATTTAAAGGTAACTAGTAAGAGAATAGCCATTTTTGTTTACTATTAAGAGCACTTAGAAATGTAGAGCTCAGAAGAGTTGCAAAAGGATAGACATTGCCCAGGGAGCATGGTAGATCAGTGAATATATCCTTTACTCTTAGTATTCTACCACATTGTCCTGAGTTTCCCAGAGTCCATTGCTCTCAGATAGCCAGTGACCACAGATTATTCGCAGGCATCTAGTTCTTTGCACAGGTGTCTTGAGTGAGGGGTCAAATTAGAAAGAATACAAGCAATTTAGCAAAGTGTTGAGTGCAGTCCTCACATCACCTAGAATTTGTGAATGCATGAGCATGTGTGAGCTCTCTCTCTCTCTCACACACACACACACCCACACACACATACACACAAATATCATTTTGCTAGCTAAACATGTTAAGAAAATAGATAAGATGTAGTAAAGAATGTTTTCAGTTGTGCTCAAACCCTTGAGAACCGATGCTTTTTACTAATTTCATAGTATGTTTTAATATTCATAAAGCAAAACCTGTCACATCAATTGCTTCTCATCATTAATTACTGAATTTTGTCAATTTCTTTTCAAAGAATTTTGATGTTACCAGGTAATTATAGGTTATGTTTCAAAGAAATTTCCTATATTTTTCTATTTACCCAAAAGTTATTTATTTAGTTTTTTAACAAGTCAGAAGAATGTATGCTTGTTACATCCCATTTTATCATTTGGTGATTGATTTATATTCTATATACTAAGTAGCAATTGCTTTGAGCCTAGTAATCCTTTCTATGAGCTATTTGTAGTAAATAAAAGAGAATGTATAGTTTTGATGTCCAAATATCATCTAACGATTTTAATTATTTTAAAGGTGCCTAAAAGCAAATTATGGAGTCCCATTTAGCATTTCTATGTAATTCCAGTGTAAACAAGTAGGTCTCTTATACTTGTGCATTCTCGTGGGCTTTTCTCATTCAATTTTTGTTGCTGTTGTTGCTTTTTTATCTAACTTCCCAGTGATAACTTCTGCTTCATCTAATTATATTTTATCTTGTAATTTCTTTAAATGAGTGAATAAATGAGCAAAAACCTGTATCTCAGACTTAAAGGTTAACTAATGAGTTGTTAATTATATCTACTGGGAGAAGAAAAATCATAGTTCTATTGTGGAGTCGTCCTGAGTATATTAACCACTTCAGGGCAGGACTCATGTTCAGAAGATGTTAACAACATATATGGACTCCACAGTGTTTTGTGTGCTGTTATTTGGCTATTGTTTGAGGGGATTTGTTTTGTATACATGCATCAGAGTGGTTAGATTTTCTTGGCTTTAGTCGGTTTTGTTGTTCTATTAGGTTTTCTTTCTTTCTTTCTTTCTTTCTTTTTTTTTTTGAGAAAACAAAAGTTGGGTGGATAGGGATAGGGAGAGAATCTGGAAAGACTCATACACACACACACACACACACACACACACACACAGAGAGACAGACAAATACTTTAAAACATTTTGAAAAGGAATCAATTGCGTTTGGGATTTGTTAGTTAAGCACAGATGTCAAAACTAACCCTAAATTAGAAAAGAGCTGAGCTATATACAGTTTTATTTATGATTTGGTTAGGTCCCAAAGTCTTTGTTTCAACTAAGAGGATTATGAAATGTATTTAGTGTATTACTCTGTGTAATATCCTAGGGCTATAGTTTAGCAACACAGCTCAAGGCAGTTCATTGCTTACTTAGCTCTGCGATTAGTGGCGGACATGGAGCTGATGTGTGCTGCCACTGTCCGGGGTAGGGAAACAATATCATGCCATTTGCTGTCCACCTTGGGAAGATTCCAAATACCAAATCGATGTACATAAAACATGTATTTACCAAAGTTAAAACTTTGAGAAATCTTTGCAGAAAGCATCAAAAGTTGAAGATAATTTATGAAAAATTTCCTCAATCAATGTCGCAAAGAGAAAGCCACTCTGCTTGGCTTGGTCTGAAATGTATCCAGAAATGCTTTTTGGATGAGCTTGGATGAGGGAGAACAGAACAGCACCCACAGGGAGAAGAAATGAGCATGATTTGGATGGCATGTAGTCACTGACCATTTTGTCTGGAACAAGGAGTGCATGTTGAAGAACAGAGAGAAAGCAATTTATGCAGTTAGAGAAAGAACTTGGATCTCAAGCCGAGGAGTTTATATTTCAAATTAGAAATGCCATTTGGAAAGAAAACACTTAAAATATCTGGAAATAGTAAGCACTCCTTGGATTCACATCTATAGGCACAATCCAGAATATCAGTTGTAGTAACTCTGTTACTCCAAAAGAACAAATCTCAGCTATAGGACTAACCTTGGACATGGAGTCAGTGACAGCATGCTGTGGTCATGATTAAAAGTGACAACTTTGATAAATAACTTATTTTCCCTCCCTGTCACCATTCTTTCTGTGGTGTGTATGTGCATGCATGATTATGAGTTGCTTATTTAACAAATATAATTTATAATAAATCTGAAGCAGGTTTTATGTAAGTCACTCTACATAATATGTTCCAGTAACATCTATCCCAAAGAAAGCAAAGCTGACTTGGAAAATTCATCTCTAAAAAAAATCAGTATGCTATTATCAATTAATCATTAAACAATTTATATATTCTCTAGCTGTGTGATGTCAATGATAGATATCTGTATAACACATTTAAATAGAAGCTCCCCAACAGTGAATGACAAATTACATTCCCCAAACTCAAATGCCTCATATGAATTAAAGGCAGACATAGCCAAGTCTTGGGATTCCTAATGATCTTTACACTTGTCCTTTCTTACTCTCTTTAATAAAGTTTCACCAGAGAACCTACCATATATTCAAAAGTCATATTGTAACATGGTGGAGTTATATGACAATAGAAATGAATCAGAGTAACAGTACTGCTTTTCATTCAGAATGATTTTATTTTTCATCATATTTGAAATAAATCAAACCAATAA
This sequence comes from Apodemus sylvaticus, assembly GCF_947179515.1. Taxonomy (NCBI): domain Eukaryota; kingdom Metazoa; phylum Chordata; class Mammalia; order Rodentia; family Muridae; genus Apodemus; species Apodemus sylvaticus. The sequence goes on along the minus strand of NC_067473.1, from coordinate 16,579,687 downwards.
TAATTGGTAATAATTGAAATAAATAATATTTTTATTAAAATATGCTTGTTTTAAGTGAAGCTCATGAAACAATTTTTGAAAACCTAAGTTCCATGATTCCTGAATACAGATATTATCAAAGTCCCTGAAGGTCAACCCTAAGCAAGAATGTACCTTGAGGGTTTATTTGTTTGAGGAAAGCTTTTAAGTTTACAAGGTACTAGAGTATAGCAGTGTTACTGAAATATGTTAAGTCTGACTTATTGATGTTTGAGGGATAAGAGCATAGCATTTCTTCATTGTTTTATAACCAAGTATTTGTTGATCTTTTTTTCGCATTCCAAACGATGCCTGCACACACTGTTATAGCCGAGCTTCACATTCCTCCTTGCCCAAGACAGCAATAATCTCTATATCACTTAGTTTTTCCTCTAAATTGCTTGCATATTTTACCACTTAGACACTGTTCTCCCATCCCCTTTTAAATCTGGATGTGGGTTTATTGAGAATCTGTCTGGTCTGTGACTGTAGCAGGAGTGGGCGGTAAAGACACAGCTTGTGTGCTTGGTGAGCACTTCTAAGCACGGCTATGCTTTCTCCTATGTTCCCACGTTCACGGTTATGTTTTCTCTTTAGATACAAATAACGAGCGAAAAGAAGAAATACAAACAATAGAAAGAGAACTGTAAGCAGTTGCAGTCAGATACAGTTGTCTAGTATAAAATTCTCTTCACTGAAATAATGCTAATCTGAAAGAAAGAGCCATAACAAAAGTTGTGGGACAAACTTCCCGAGTATAAATGTCAAACACTATTCAGATGCCTTGGTGGGTCCCAAAGCTTTGGAGAGGAAAGTTTGTCAATGTACAACACAGATTAACCAATGTCTTATTTGCATACACTTGAATGCTCATTTTTTTTTATTTCATAGCAAAACTGTTACTCTTAAATTTCAAAGAAATCAGGAAGTTAATAAAGCTAGAATTCAAGACTGCCTGACTTTAAAGGTCAAATTGTTTGACTTTTTCATGGGCTTTTTCTACATACAGAAGTCTTTTGAGACATTTCCAAGTGACGAAAAAAGAAAAGGAAGAGAAAAATAAAAAGAAAAACTATAAAATGCTCTTCTAAAAACAAATAATACTCAAAATGTTCTTCATGCATGTATACACGCCCACATACACGCACACACACACACACACACACACACACATATACACACACACACACACACAGAGAGATGAGAGAGAGAGAGAGAGAGAGAGAGAGAGATGAGAGATAGAGTCAGAGAGAGAGAGAGACAAAAAGAGACAGAGACAGAGACACAGAGAGAGACAGTCAGAGAGACACACAGAGAAAGAGATGGATTACAGATATTCTTTACAGTTCCTATGTCTGCTGAACTCAGGGCTATAAGGTTTTTAGATCTTTGTGATGTATAGGATATTCGTGTCTTCCCTACCATGGATCATAGTAGTTATCTGATGAAGAAAAAAAGAAGAGACTGGCTGCATTATGAATACACGCCCAGATCTTTGCTGGGTTTTTCAATTCAGTCATCTATAATAACTAATACATATAAGTTCTAATGAAAATGAATGTGGGTTGCTGAAATGGTTCAGAGACTAACACACACACTTCCTGTCAAATCCCATGACTGGAGTTATATCCTTGAGAACCACATGATAGAAGGAGAGAACTAACTTCTGCAAGTGGTTCTGACCCACACACATGTATGCTGACATGTTGGATCTCTCTCTCTCTCTTTCTCTCTCTCTCACACACACACACACACACACACAGAGAGAGAGAGAGAGAGAGAGAGAGAGAGAGAGAGAGAGAGAGAGAGAGAGAGTGTTATTTAAAAACTAAAGATATGTCTGTAATGGAGACTATAATATTTCTAAAAGTAATAAAAACAAATTTGGAAAAGAGAGAAAATGGCCTAAATATCATTTGGAAAGATTTTTAAAACTGATTTTGGAAACTTAGTGTTTTCTATAAACCTAAAACACTGTACAACAGTTATAATTAAAGCTGAAGTTACAAGTTTGCATTAGCCTCCTCTACCATTGTAATGTCCAAATAACCTTCAGAAGCACCTTCAGGCTGGCTTCCTGCTGCAACAGCTTCTAAATATTATGAGCACTCAAATCTTTCCAAAGACATTTTGTTCAAAGATATTTAGTAACCCCAAGTTAAACATATTTTAAATATTTCTTTTGCCTTTGCCTTTCTTTTTCTAATTTTCTAACATTCACATGCCATAAACCCATTAAGTGTGTTCTTTTTGTTAGGATTTAAATTTGGCAGTACATATAGGCCCTAGAAATAAGAAGTTGAGAGAAAATGGGTGTCTAACTATTAATGCAATAGGGATCTTATCTCATTGTGCATTGGAAATAGTTTTGTAATGTAGGAGGAGAGCAGGGGTTTTAATGCCAAATTATACAAACACATTTGTGTGCATGAAAGGGGATCATGGGAGTTTTCAGCTTTCCTCTTACATTTCATTACCTTTAGAAAAATAGTTGCTATTATAGTAGAGGTGCTTTAGGCTAATGTTGCAAGCTTTGTGCCAGAAAAGGGATGAAATATCTCACTTTATTCTTATCATTCTCACACTTAATAAGAGCTGATGATTTACTTTTCTAAATAAAGAGCTTGAATTTAGAGAACTTAAGTACAGTCTATGAAAGGAGAATTCTAGTAAGCATCAAAACAGATTTTATAGGGAAAAAAAATTAGATGACCATGGACTCAGTTCTTAGCTGGCAACCCGCAACTTTAGAAGACTCAAGAACTTTACTGTAGTTATAATAATTCACAGCAAAAATAAAAGGGTTTAACTATTGAAGACGTTAAAAGGCTCATTGCTAAACGCAGTTCTACATTTTAGAATCCAGATTTCATTACTGCTTTAATTCAATTTAAGGGACCATGTAAGAAAAAATGATTATAAACTCTCTAATAGAAAAGAAAATATTACAACTATGGAGAAATGAACCTCGCTCAGAGCAGTATGCTCAGCCCTAGAGGATCTTGCTTATCCTTAACTCTAGATCTTGTTGGACGAGGGAAATCTATGATTGACTTTTACATCCAGGTGTTAAGACCTAACTAGGCAGTCTCAGACCTCACTGTCCTTCTGTTTCAACCCAGTTAGTACTTTGTTTGCATGAATACTCTCCATGACTTCAGAATGCCTGACAAGAAAGTGTGCATTCTGCTTTGATATTGCAGATCAGCATATCCCCAATGGTGTTTCTGGAAAAATATATTATTACAGCTATACTTTAAATGTTGTAATATAAAAAGTTGCATATATAAAGTTGTATATATAAATATATACACATATATATATAATTTAAAATTTTTATTAACCTCATGTGAGTATTTAATGGCTTTCACAATAATGTGACTTAGAATGATACAATACTTTAAAGTTTCATTTTATCAATTAATAACTTTCACTAGCTGAATTCTATAGTTTGAAGGTCTATGCTACAGGAACATTTGATACTTAGACAAAAATGAGAGAAATTTAGTATGTGGGTTTGATATTCTATATTAGAAAATATATAGCAGATATATTATAAGAAATGATGTAACACTTGGAATCTGTGAATAAAAAAAGCCTTAAAATTTTGTTATGCTACTCAGTCATTTTTAAAACTGTTACAGATAAAATTTTGAAAGCTAATAGATATGAAACGGTTGTGAATGGCATTAAAATATTTTTAGTATTTAATATCCATAGCCATTTGAGAAATGTAAATACGCAAAGGTTCTGTCTCATTCCAGTCAGAATGGCTGTCATTAAAAAAATAAATAACAATAATGCTGGTGAGAATGAAGGGAAGAAGAATTGTGATTATACTGTGGGACTGGAAATGGATCCAACCAGTACTCAGCTTCCCCAAAACACTAAAAACAGATCTGCTATATGACCCTCTTACGACATGCCTCAGTGTATACATCAAGCACTATAAGTGTACTCATTACAGACAGCAGCCGTGTTTATCACAGCACTGTGTCTCAGAATCAGAATTCATTGACTAATAAAATGTGGTTTCTATACACAGTGGAATTTTATTCAGTTACAAGAAATGAATGTATAACACTTGTTGGAAATATAATGTGACGAGCAATCATTTTTAAGTGAAAAATTTCAGATTCAGAAAAGCAAGCATCGTGTCTTCTCTAATTGTAGATTCTTTGAAAGCATTATTTTGTACTGCTGTATATTAGAGTTCTTTTTCTTCAATATATAATCATAAGATGTTATTGAAGTTTGCCTTACTTATCTAAACTAGCATGGATTTCCAAATACAGGTGGTCATTGAAACAAACAAGCAAAAACCAATAGCAGCAACAATAAAACAGTATAAATAAAATATTTACCAAAATTTGATATGGGGAAGTAGATGTTCAGGTCAGTGGTAAGGCATTCTGTAGCATGAGGAATTGGCCGTAGATTTGATCTCCTGAATAATACTCAACAAAGATCTTAGCTGTTTTAAAAATGATTTATAATCAGGAAAATATTTTAGTTGACTATACAAAATAAGTCTATACATATGTTGAAAGAGTAAGCAACCAATAAAATATAACGTGAATAAATTTGTAAGGTGCTATTAAGAACATTATTGATTTACTTAAGGAAAACTGAAAACAATGCCTTTTAATAAGCATTCATGGGACAAACATGCATTGGTTTTATAAGTTAAGGTTAAGGGTAGACATTGGCTTATCAAAGGGATCCCTTGCAAAAACCAGATTGAATTTTACAGAAGATGCTTTGGCTATACCTCAGGCTACTTATTTCCTTGAATTTCACAGAGCCCACCGAATAATTTAAAACCTCTTCTCTTAGAATCCCAGATTCCAAGACAAAGAGAGGCTTAATCCTTTTTATTGTTGTACAAGTGTGGAAATGTTAAATATTAAATTATACTTTCTTTAGGGTGATTATTCAACCTTTTCTTCTTTAAATCTTAACAAAAGTGATTATTATTAATATTATAAAAATATTGTTTTCTATTTGAGTTTATAGTGTTCAATGTCATCTAGATTTTAACAGTTATATTTTATATACTATATGGCTTACTTACAATGGTGTGCATGGCTTTATGCCATGGACATTTCATCCTTATAACATATGTTTTAAGTATTCTGATAATCCAGTTTCAAGGATAGCAGGCACCTGAGGTTAGATTACCACCTATAGACATAATGGAGGCACACAAGTCTTTGAATGACTACTCCAACCCTCTGCATCTCTCTTTCTGACGTGGCCCATGAATGTCACACAGGATAACCCTATGGGAATACCCAAAACGTTTAGCTCAAACAAATTTGGTAATACCATCATATTAGGTTAAAGAATAAGACCTATGGTGTCAGGATATTCTTAAAATGTGAAACATTGTTTTAGAAATTTAGAACTCACTCTCATAGCCAAGCTAATGAAGAGATATGGACTGGGTCAGATTTCTGGAAATTTTGAATTCTGGTAGCACATCTGGAACACAAAGCAGATTTCTGTTATGTAAAACTGAATCTTGGAGACCCATCTCCGACCAGAAACATTTTCAAGGTTATGTTGGAATATTTGTCTAAAAAAAGATTCAATTAGAAATACAATAGTATTGTAACAAAGGCATTTGAAGCATGTTAGCTTCAGATGAACCCATGAACATATGTCCTCATCACTATAACTATAAATGCTAAATATTAAGGCATAAAAGCTCCAGAGAAAGATTAATGGTTGATGGTTGGAATCAGAATGGCTATTAATAGGTTTGTTTTGTGACATCTGAAGTTCAAATCTGATTTGGTTTTGAAACTCTACAAATGACTTTCAGTTCCATCAGAATACTGCTTATGCTATTGAAGATAATTCTGTATGTTTTGGTCATGTGCAACATATGTTTGAAACATATTTATATACTCGAGAGCATTGGGTATTATCTTAAGGATGTTTGAAACTCTTTTAACATTTAATCAAATGTATATATACATACATACTGTGGATTGCCAATTACCAAGTACATGATGTCACATCATTATCATTTGATAACCCAGAGAACCCACTGCCTATTTTTATCTACAGATAGTGTTATGTTTATAAAGTTAATTATTTGAATTATTTTTCTTATAGAAAGGGAGCACTTCAATTGCAAAAAATGTTTATTTCCCAAAGAAGTTTCTGGTACAAGGAGTTGGCTTCAGAAATGCAAATCTAAGTAACCTGCAATGCAGTTTTTGTTGGGCAGGATTTTATAGGAAAATATACTCCCAATAACCTTTAAAATACAACTCCTTGTTTAAGCCATTGCACAATAAAAATGCAACTACTACTATAATGTGTCTTTAGTAACAGATGACTTAGCCCAGCTTAATGAATGATTACTAGTGAAGTGATGTCCATACTGATTTAGCGTGTAGGAAAAAAAACCATTGGATGTTATCACAAAGATGTTTCCAACTTAGTTGATTTTTGATAAACTTTAAATAAATATTTTTGATCATTCTTCTAGATGTCACAGAATATTTTGTATCATTTTGTATTTAGTTACAATTACATAACATCACAAGCTATAGACTAAGGAAAATCCCAATACCAAGCCTAAGAACACTCTTTTAGAGTTTGTGTGGGAGACCAAGTGACGTCAGAAACAACGTACACTATCGCTGTTGTCCTTATCTGCCTTTCAGTTGTTAATGGAAAGTCCCTATGACCAAAGACATCACAGTCTGTGGAGAGAGGACTTAGAAGGTTTGACCAAGATCTGACCTGAAAGCCTCCTTGAGGTCCAGGAAGCCATCAACATTTCTACTCAGCTGTGCAATCTATGAATCACAACATGGATCAGTATGGCAAAGGATCCCAAAGGTGCAATAGTGGCACTTTTTTGGCAGTAACTAATAGCTGTCTAATTGACTTAAATCCTACTCAACAGGATGCAAAACATACTTGATCCTGAGACTTAGCCAACTACCCAGGCCAATGAGGCTGTTGACCTTAGAAGAGAATCTACTACTGTTACTTTCCCAGACTAATTTATAACTGCATTCTAAAAAATACTTAACTTTATATCTACAAATAATTATTGTTCTTATCACTCATCAAAGAAACTTTCTTTGAAACTGATGGAGATTACATAAAATCACAAAGGGTTAACATGCACAGATTCAATAATCACAGGGTGTTCAACCCGAATGGTTCCATCTATAGCACAACTCCTATAGCTAGGAATCAAGGAATATTGCACAAAAAGGGTGGAAAGATTGTAAAGCCAGAAAATGAGCTATGATGTCCCCTAGAAATCACAGGGAAGTTTAAGTCATGATACCTCAACTGTATGGCTGCATAAACAAGACCTGAAAATGACAAACCAGTAGAGCTGTTATGTTGCATGTATACAATCTCATAGGACCCATCTGAGACAGAGCTACAGACAGCTAATGACTGTTGAGAAAGGGAAAATTAGTCTCTCTCCAAGATGAACTCTCATTTTTCAAAATTTATTTTCAGCCCTGAAACTATATTCATATAAGCAACAGTAAATAGACTCAACAGATCGTATTTATAGATTATGTGTGTGTGTGTATACATATATATATATATATATATATATATATATATATATATATATATATTTGTGTACATGTAACAATATTAATTTTAAAGATGCCCTAGTCTTGCCCAACTCTATCTTCTGTTTTTTGGGGGTTTTTTTTGTTTGTTTTGTTTTTTTGACATAGGGTTTCTCTGTAGAGCCCTGGCTGTCCTGGAACTCACTCTGTAGACCAGATTGGCCTAGAACTCAGAAATCCACCTGCCTCTGCCTCCCAAGTGTTGGGATTAAAGGTATGCACCACCACTGCACTGCTACTTTTTTTTGGTTTAGTTTTTATCTTATTACACTTTATTTTGTTATATTTCTTTTAAAAATGGAACTAATGGATGGATGAAAGAATGAATAAATGAAAACGTAGTCATGAGGATTAAGGATAACGAGTGTCACATATACCTGCTGGGAGAATAAAATCAGTTTTCTCCAGTAGAGTTATACTAGGTATATCAACTACAGGACAGGCCTCATATTCAGGAAAAGGCGACGTACATATAATGGACTTGACACTATTCTGTGTGTGTGTGTGTCTGTCTGTCTGTCTGTGTGTATGTATATATGTGTGTGTGTGTGTGCTTTTCTTGAGTTACTGTTTGGGGACCCTCTCTCTCTTGTTTCTTGTGTGTCTGTGTTTAATATTTGGATATTTTTACTGCTTGTATGTGCACATGTATATATGTTTGATATTTGGGATAGTTTCATTTAAATTTTCAAGCCAAAATTATTTTAATAACACATAAAAACAAAAAGATGCATATTGTTAGGTATTATGTAATCTATTTACAACCTGTATCATATAATCACATTAAACATTCATCTCCTATTTTTATTGGTATGTAATCATTATATACCATGAGGATTTATCTTTCTTTTTTTATTTTTCTTTATTCTTCTCTCTTACAATATATTCTTTCCCTCCCATTTTCTTCCACTATTTTTCTTCTTCCCCAGATCAACTGATTCTTTATTTCTCTCCAAAAAATAGCAGGCCTCCAAAGGGATATCCACCAAACATAGCATAACAAGGCACAATAAGACTAATCACAAGAACTCATATAAAGGATGATTGAGGCAGCCCAGTAGGAGGAAAAGAGTCCCAAGTATAGGCAAAAGAATCAGTGACACCCCCAAACCCACTGTTAGGGATCCCACAAAATCCACAATCCAAAAACCCACTACATATATGCAAAGGACCTAGTACAGACCCATGTAGGCTCCAGGATTTTTGCTTTAATCTCTGTGACCTCCTATGACCCATAATAAATTGATTCTGCCAACCATGTTCTCCTGATGTCCCTGACCCATCTGGTTCATACAAACCTTCCACTCCATCTTCCATGGGGTTCTATGGGGTCCCGTGAACTCTGCCTAATGTTTGTCGGTAGGTTTATGTGTCTGCTTCCATCACTTGCTGGAGGATGCCTCTTTGATGACAATTGATGACCAATCTATGAAAATAGCAAGTTATAATTAAGAATCATTTCATTGATATTTTTTTCATCAATCACATTTGGTTCTATAATAGGTTTCTGAGCTATCCAGGTTCCAGTTACTGGGCATCCAGAAAAATTAGGTATAGGTTGCCTTTCCAGCTTGGGCAAGAAGTTAGACCATCAGCTCCCATGAGATGTGAGTCATCATTGACCCTATGATTTTTGCTGGCTACAGGACAGAATGTGGGTCAAAGGTTTTGTAGATGACTTGGTATCCCAGCCCCACAACAGGAAGTCTAGTCTGGTTGCAGAAGATGACAAGGTCAGGCTCTCTATCCTGCATTACTAGGAGTCTTCACTAGGCTCACCCTTGTACGATCCAGGATTTACTATATTGCCCTGCAAATGTCCTCTGTCGCTACCAATTCTAGCCATCTCTACCCACACTCCCTCCCTTCATCTTCCTCTCACTTGCCTTATCCCTCCTGTTCTTTTCCCTACCTGCCCCTTGTCCACCCACATAGTCTATTCTACTTCCTCTTCCCAGGAAAATTCATATGTACCCTTAGAGAATTTCTTGTTATTTAGCCTCTCTGAGTCTGTGGATTTTAGCATGTTTATCCTTCCTTAATAGCTAATATCCACTCATATGTGAGTATATACCATGGTCTTCTTTGGTCTGGGTTGCCTTACTCAAGATGTTTGTTTTTTCTAGTTTTATTCATTTGCCTGAAGGATTCATGATGTCATCCTTTTTAACAGCTGAGTAGTACTCCATTAGGTAAATGTATCACATTTCCTTTATTCATTTTTTAGTTGAATATACCTAGTTCAATTTTACTTTATGGCTATTATGAATAAAGACATTATGAACATAGTTGATTAAGTGTCTTTGTGGTAGGATGGAGCATTTTTAAGCATATATAGCCAAGATAGTAGAGCTAGGTCTTAAGGTGGGTTGATTACCAATTTTATGAGGAACTATCAAATGGATTTCCATATTAGATTACAAATTTGCATTCCCACAAGCAATGGAGGAGTATTTCCCTTGTTCTATATCTTGGCCTGAATGAGCTGTTTCTTGTGTTATTAATCATAATCATTCTGACATGATTATCATTCTGATAAAATCTCACTGTTGTTTTGATGTATGCTTTTCTGATGACTAAAGATGTTGAACATATCTTTAAGTGTTTCCCAGTCATTTGAGAGTCCTTGTTTGAGAATTCTATTTATATCTTTAGGCCATTTTAAATTGAGTTATTTGGTTTGTTTTCTTGGGTTCTTTATGCATGTTGGATATTATCTTCTACCGGATGTGGAGTTGGTGAAAATCTCTTCACTTTCTGTAGGGTGTTGTTTTGTTTTATTGACAGTATGCTTGGGCTTACAGAGGCTTTTCAGTTTCATGAGGTCCCAAAAATTCATTGTGGTTTCCTAGAGCTTGGCCTAACAGTGTTCTGTTTAGGAGGATGTCTCCTGAGCCTGTTGGTTCAAGAGTCCTCCCTGTTTTTGCTATCATATTCAGTATAACTTGTCTTATGTTGATGTATTTGATCCACTTGAGGTTTTTTTGTAGGGTGATAAATATGGATTTATTTGTATTCTTCTACAAGAAGATTTACAGAAAGGCCAGGAACATTTGGTAAAAATCACAGTGTATATTTCTAGCTTTTTAAAGATAAAAAAAAAATCACATGTCCATAGGTGTGTGGGTTATGTCTCAGTCTTTGGTTCAATCCTATGGACCAGCGTGTTTGTTTTTTATGCCAATAACAAGTAATTTTTATTATTAAAGCTTTGTAGTAGAGTTTTAAATCAGGGATGGCGATACATCTGGAAGTTTTTTTATTGATCAGGATAGTTTAAGCTATTCTGTTTTTTTTTTTTTTTTTTTTTTTTTTAGCCACTTGAAATTGATATTTGCTCTTTCAGTGTCTGAAAAGAATTGTGCTGGAATCGTGATGTATATTACATTGAGTCTTCAGATCACCCTTGGAAGGATAGCGACTTTTATTAAAAAATTTACCAATCATTGATTATGAGAAATCTTTCCATCTTCTCAATCTCCTTCAATTTTCTTCTTCAAAAAAAATTGAAGTTTTTGTCATACAAGTCTCACTTGCTTGGCTAATGTTACCCCCAAGATATTTCATATTGTTTGTAGCTATTGTGAAGAGTGTTATTGTCATGATTTCTTTCTCAGTCCTTTGGCATTTGTATATAGGAGGGTGACTGATTTGTGTAAATTTATCTTTTATCTACCTACTTCATTGAAGGTGTTAATCAGCTGTAGGAGTTCCCTGGAAGATTATTTGACATTGCTTATGTATATTATTATATTGTCTGCAAATAATGATACTTTTGCTTCTTCTTGTCAAATTTGTATCCATTCTATCTTCTTCAGTTGTCTTACTGCTCTAGTTAGAACTTCAAATCCTATATAGAATAGATATGGAAAGAGTGGACAGCTTGCTACTAAATTTAGTAGAATTGCTTTAAGTTTCTCTCCATTTAATTTGATGTTGGCTGTAGGCTTGCTGAAAGTTGCTTTTGTTATGCTTAAGTTATATCCTTTGTTTTCCTAATATAACCATTTCCATATCATAACTATTATGATAATAATCATAAATAGGTATTGAAATTTGTTAAAGGCTTTTGAGCATTTAAAAAGATGAGCATGTTTGTTTTTTCTTTCAGTTGGTTTAAATGGGAAATTACATTAACATTTTTGTATATTGAACCATCTTTGCATCACTGCCTACTTAATCATCGTGGATGATCTTTGTAATGTGTTCTTGGATTCAGTTACCAGTTATTTTATTGAGTATTTATCATATATCTGAGTTCAAAAGCAAAAATTGCTCTGAATTTCTCTTTTTCTGTGTTGAGTCTTTATGTATATCAGGATTGGTGGAGTTTTCTCCCATTTTAGGGTGAGTTTTAATTTTTTTTCTAGGTTTGGGAAAAAAATGGGGTAGAAAATATGATCAAAATATATTTAAAATTAAAAAAAATAAAGGAAAAGCTCTCAGGATGTGAGAATGAGCAAGCGATTTTATATGAAAAGGGCTGGAGGGAGTTAAAGGTAGGGGGCAATGATGTGTTGATATTTCAGTTTAAAAGGGATTTCTTGCCATATGAATTCATCTTGATACCATTTAATTCACAATGTCAGTGAATTGGTAGTCTTAATTATTTTAAAGTAGTTAGATATTTCATGTATTAAAAATGCTGTGGTACTACTTTTGATTTATAGATATTATAGTTTTTTTATTTCCTGACTTGAGCCAAAATATGTAAAGGTTACTTTTGTACACACACACACACACACACACACACACACACACACACCTGAGACTGAATTCTAAATCTCAGTGTTCTTGGCATTAAATTTTCATGTCTGAAAAATTGCTGTATACATTCATTATTGTTCCTTGTATAGAAAAAAGTTCCATATTAACAATTCATCAGTTTGCCTTAACAATTTTGACAAGTTGTTGTAAATAAGTCACAACAATTAAATTCACATAAAATTTTATATATCTTGTTTCTCAAATAAAATTTTTGATGAGCTACCATCTGCATAATAAGCTCTGTGCTTTTTATGTTTCTGGGGGAAATAACATGGGACTTCTTGAGTGTTAGACTGTGCTTTTGAATCTCTGATTTAGTGGAACAGTGTGTAAAACTCTCATAATCAGAACCCTCCCCATTGGCTCCACATCTGAAGGTCCCCAAGAGTGCTGTTTGTCTCAATGAACATCTGGAATAGATTATATGGAGCTAATTGGCTCCAGGTCGAGCTTGTTACAGACAGTAGCATGCAGTACAACCTATGCAATTCACTAAATCCACCCACTTTGGGATACTCACACCTACTTCTATTTATTTATAATCCCTCCCAGATGTAGAACTTATACACATGTATAATGTATATGTGGACACTCATGTACGCATACACACAGATATAGCCTTTATCAAGCTATTAGTAGAGAGGTTGTTGACAAACCATTTATTCATAATCTATTAAACCATCAAATATTGAATTTAAAGAATTGTTGGAACGGAACAGGGATAGGAATAATAGTGTATAGAAAATGAATTTAGTAGTAGAAATTATTCTTTTTTTTTTTAAGTTCTAGCATTTCCAACATTTTTATATATTTTATTTCTCCCCTTTGGTGTGTTTCAGCACGTGTAGGCACTTACCAGAATGTCATCGCAGGAAAGCATGCAATGCTTTGATTTTTAACTTATTTAACATTATGAATGAGTGGGTTTATGAGAAACAGTATGGCCACTGTTCACTGAAACCAAAGCATCAATCTTTTTAACAGACGATGTTGGAGGCACAGGGCATGTCTTAGCGATTAATGACCAGTTGGAGGAGTAGCTATCTCAGTACATAGCCAAGGGCCATTAACCTCAACTAGTCATTAATTTTCCGAGAATGTCCCAAACTAAGGTCATTATTGCTAATAAAATGCACATATGCTGTGTTCTCTTTCATGCTCTGTACGTAAACACACATCCATGCTACATACACTGTTACATGTCCAAAAGAAAGCAGTCCTCCACATGTCCATTTCACAACTCTGAAATCCTGAACATAATGGGGATATTTATCCATTCAGTCTATTTGCTTCAGTCACTCCTCATGTTTTCAGAGGATGCAGAGAGCATGCATGCACAGTGAGGATATTATCGGTGAAATGGAACTAGACACCAGCAATCTTGTCACAGGGAGATAGACAGAAAGATGAAACAACTATAGAATGAAATGAGACAGACATTGATGGGTGTAATGTGACTGACCTAAACTACTGCGCAAACTCAAAGCACAATAAAGTGATGTATATATGAAGTTTCACAATGCCATGAGACAAACTTAAAAGTTAAATTTTCTCTTTGGTATGCTCTGCATCAAATTCCACTCAATGATATACTACTCTCTTTCCCTTCTGCTCATAACCATCTACCAAAGGCTATCTTGCAGCCTTCTTGGCCTTTGTAGAACCCATAGCCAGAAATCACTATTTCTTGAATTCTCTTAACATTTTCCATCATTTGTTCTGTCATTCATTAATGAGTACATATCTGCCTTAAACTTACCTATGTTTAATCCATATCTATCATAATCTTACTTATAATTATATCCAAATTATATGTATAATCCATATCTATCATAATCTTACTTATAAAAGGTGATTACCTTCTTAAGGTGCTTTTGATAACATTCCTTGTATCTCAATTATAGAAGTATTTTGTTGTATTTTAGTTATTTTTATATTCTGCGGGTTAGTGTTTGTCAATTTGTTATAAACTAAAGCCAATACCACCTGTGGAATTGCCTCCCCTGAATTGTCCCATGGACAGGCATGTTTTCCTTATTGCTAACTGATGTAGGAGGGCAAAGCTCACGGGCAGCAGAGCACAGTGCCATTGAAAATCCAGAAATGAATTCACACACCTATGGTCACTTGATCTTCGACAAAGGAGCCGAAAACATCCATTTTCAACAAATGGTGCTGTTTCAATTGGAGGTCAGCATGCAGAAGAATGCGAATTGATCCATTCTTATCTCCATGTACTAAACTTCACTCCAAGTGGATCAAGGACATCCATGTAAAACCAGACACACTGAAACTAATAGAAAAGAAACTGGGGAAGACCCTAGAGGACATGGGCATGGGGCAAAAGTTCCTGAACAGATCACCAATAGCTTATGCTCTAAAATCAAGAATTGACAAATGGGACCTCATAAAATTACAAAGTTTCTGTAAGGCAAAGGACACTGTTAAAAGGACAAAACAGCAACCATCAAATTGGGAAAGGATATTCACCAACCCTACATCTGATAGAGGGCTAATATCCAATATATACAAATAACTCAAGAAGTTAGACCCCAGGGAACCAAATAACTCTATTTAAAAATGGGGTACAGATCTAAACAAAGAATTTTCACCTGAAGAAATGTGGATGGCCGAGAGGCACCTTAAGAAGTGCTCAACATCATTAGTCATTAGGGAAATGCAAATCAAAACAACCCTGAGATTTCACCTTACACCAGTCAGAATGGCTAAGGTCAAAAACTCAGGAGACAGCAGGTGTTGGTGAGGATGTGGAGAAAGAGGAACACTCCTCCACTGCTGGTGGGGCTGTAAGATGATACAACCACTTTGGAAATCAGTCTGGCGGTTCCTCAGAAAACTGGACATGACACTTCCAGAGGACCCTGCTATACCTCTCCTGGGCATATACCCAAAGGATTCCCTGGCATTCAATAAAGACACATGCTCCATTATGTTCATAGCAGCCTTATTTATAATAGCCAGAAGCTGGAAAGAACCCAGATGCCCCTCAAAGGAGGAATGGATACAGAAAATGTGGTATATTTACACAATGGAATATTACTCAGCAATTAGAAACAATGAATTCACAAAATCTGGAAAATATCCTAAGTGAGGTAACCCAGTCACAAAAGAATACACATGGAATGCAATCTCTGATAAGTGGATATTAATTAGCCCAGAAGCCCTGAAAACCCAAGGCACAAATCGCATAACAAATGACTCCCATGAAGAAGTATGAGAAGGTCCTGATCCTGGAAAGGATTGATCTAGCATTGGAGGGGAAGATAAGAACAGAGAAAAAAAGGAGGGAGGTCATTGGAGAATGGATGGAGAGAAGAAGATTTATGGGACATATGGGGAGGGGGGATCCGGGAAAGGGGAAATCATTTGGAATGTAAACAAAGAATATAGAAAATAAAACTATTAAAAAAGAAAGATTGATTTTTATTAGATATTGGCTAGTTGCAAATAAAATTCTAATTTGATCTGATTTTTAACAGATTTACAAGACAGAAGTGGTTTACAGCAATAGTGGCAACATACTTTAGAAGTGCTTTTTAAAAATATTCATGGGCTGCAGAAATAATTTAGTTGTTAAAAAATGAGGATCCCAGTTCAAGTCTCAAAACCTATATTAAAATAAAAAAAATGCTAAGTATGGTGGCTTGTATTTGTAATATCATATCAGCGGAGATAAAACCCTAGGACTTACTGGGCAGCAAACTTAGCTTGCTCAATGTTTTCCAGGCCAGGGAGACTTCCTGTCTCAACAAACAAACAAACAAAATACAGACAGAAATCAGGTGGACATTTCCTGTGGAATAACTACAAAGACTGTCATCTGGTTTCCCCACAGACATGTACTTGTTCACAAGTGATCATGCACAAACACACACAAACATACACACACACACACACACACACACGAACATGCACAAGCACATGCACAAGCACATGCACACAAATGCACACACACACATACACACACACATATATACAAATCATAAATAAAACCAATATTTAAGTTTTAATTTTTAGTTATTTCAAATGCATTATTTAAATAAGGATTCCATTAGTATGTCATATTAATATATGCATAATTCTGAGTTGAATAACAAAGTTTTAAAAATGGCTGTTAGTCTATTTATCACTTAAAATTTAATATAGTTTGTATGAAAGATAGGAGGATGCTATTTATGTGTGCCAAGGAGTTTATGTGGAGAGCAGAAGATAATGTTCAGCAGGTGTTGGGGTTCTCTAGAGAAACAGAGCTTACAGAATGAATATTCTATATATCATGTTCATATATGTATATGTACATATTCACACAAACATATAGATATAGATAGATATAGATAGATGATATAGATATAGATATAGATATAGATATAGATATAGATATAGATATAGATATAGATATAGATATAGATATAGATATAGATATAGATATAGATATAGATATAAAATCTGTTGGAATAGCCACAGGCTGTGGGCTGTGGTCCCGCTAATTCAGCAATGGCTGCCTATTAACAGACGGAACAAAAATTCAGCAGTTGTTTAGTTGGCAAGGCTGGATTACTCATCTGGTCTTCAGTATATGCCAGAATACAAAAGATATAGGCCCTAATGTCAGTGAATTAATAGACTTGCCAGGAAGGAAGAAGGCAAGCAGGCAGAAAGAAAGCTTCCTTCTTCCATGTCCTTTATATAGGCACCCAACAGAGGGTGTGGCACAGGTTAAAGGTGGATCTTTCAATCTCAAAAGGTCTTGATTAAAGGTTTAATATTTTTACATGAAAGACCTGAAATAGAAGTAGGTCTTCTCACTTCAAATAATTAAAAAAAAAATGGAGGTTTTAGTTAATTCAAGTTGTAGTCAAGTTGAGAACCAAGAATAGCCCTCTTGCCTTTTATTTGTTACATTGTATTCACTTGGGTAAAAACTTCAAGAAGTATCAAGTAAATGTGAATAAAATAGTGTTAAGTGTTACTTTAAATAAAATATCACTCTCTCTATATATGTATATATATATAGAGAGAGAGAGAGTGATATTTTATTTAAAGTATATATAAACTTGAGTGCAATACTCCATAAACACTAAAATCACATATTATATCCAAGGGATAATTGTATTATTATTATACATATTTTGAAGATAATAAAAGTAATTAAGAAAATACAGCTAACTAGGTATAGATGGTAAAAATATTTTTAAAAATTACTACTTGACACTAGGAAAGATGGGGCACTGCCCCATGGATGCTGCAGCATATTGAGGAAGGGGTCCACTTTGGTGGGAAAAGGGTGTAGGACCACCTTTCCTTATTCTATGGGGGAGGGGTGGCTAGTATTTGTCCCAGACTGTTGCTTCTCCTGTGGTTTCCTATTTGTAGTTACTAAAACGAAAATGCATAGCCTTTTCTGCACACACATAAAATTAAATACATAAAATTGAAATAAATCCTCAATATTTATTGGACATATGCATGAATCCAATTACCTTAAGATTTAATGTTATTTATTTTCATGGATGGATTTTACCTCCTAAGATTTAAAGTAACCTTAATATTGAAAATCTTTATCAGTTCTGAGTTCTAGCTAACAGATATAAAGCTTTCCTAGCATGGAGGAGGCCCAAGCTTCTATCCAGAGCACCAAAACTCTGAACAAAATGAATAGAAATATGTCATGCATTTCAGAAAACTGAGCAATTGAAACCCCTAGAAAAATAACCAATTTTAGTTAAATATTCTAAAACTGATACAAATACACTTGAAATACTTATTCTGAAAAGGCAATAATTGATAACACTACTCAAAATAGGATTCATGTTTATTTTGTATGAAGCTATTAAGAAGGAAATACCTGTGTTATTTGTTTAATAATTGAAAAGAATGGGCACCACATCCAGGCTACCTGCTAAACTCCAACCTCACAATATCTTTCCCATTGACTAGAAAAACAGATGATCCTTAATGGTAAAGAAAGAGAAGTTAAAGACTCCGTTAGATTTTGAAGATCCGTGGAGTCTAGACTAACAAAAAAATAGCATGTGTATAGGCATGAAGAAGGCAGTCGTTAGATTAAGGCCTGATCAGTTGTTTTGACCTATGTGTTAATCATGTGACATTAGAAGAATTATTTAACTCTGTACCTGTTTTCTCCACAGTGAAATTATTTAATGAGTTTTGTATCTTCAATATTTGGATACAAATACAGAACACATTTTTAATATATCTGATATTTATGTTTAATAATGTCATTTTGTGACTTTGATTTTTAGGTTTAGTTTTAAATATGATTGTATAGATTTTTATATACCTTAAAGAACATCCAAATCAGCTGTTGGTGATGGTGTAGTTAGTAACTATCTTCGTCTTTCCATACATTTTTTTTTCATATTTTACAATATAATATTATGTGCAGCCCTGCCCTATATAGAACAGGTTCATCTGCATTAATGGCAGAGAGCATGCTAATAATCTAACTTCTATGCCATGGTCAAGTTTCACCAACTTAAACATCTGTAAGGTTTTATAAGCCACAACGAGAGAAATATTGTCCATTGTCTATTCCCATTTGAGGATCTTTTCTATTTGAGGGTTGTTACTTGTCACAAATAGAGCTCTACTGCCATTTTATTTTATGAATACATTCACCAAACTTAGGAAAAAAAAAAACATGGTTCCTCAGAGATATGCATTTAACAAAGGTAAAACAACTCAAGTAGAAGAAAGTTATTCATTAACAAAATAGTTGAATTTCTACCAGAACATTCATTCCTGCAACTGAAGACAAACTTGAATTTTATTACTTAGCTCTGATTCAGTTTCTCTGTATCATGTCGGTCAAAGCAAAACAAAAATGAAGCCCTGGAAATATGTTATCCTTTGAAAACACTTGCAAACTCTAGGAAAATCTAAGATATTGCCTTTGAGTAATATTTTCTCTTTCTTTTTCTGCTTCGTAAGGGTGAACTAACACCATTTGAAAGATAAAATTTTCATCATGAATGCTAATAAAGATGAAATCCCAAGGTCCAGAAGTCAAGATCTTCACCCTTTTCATGCTTGGATGATGTTAATCATGACTGTGCCATTTCTTCCTGTCACTGAAACATCTAAACAAAATATTCCACGACTCAAGCTAACCTACAAAGGTGAGTACATAAATATATTACAGTTTTCTTTCTTTTTAATTATGTATATTTTTTATTTACATCTCAAATGTCCCCTTTCCAGGTTCCCCCTACCCTGAAAATCTCATAAGTCATCTCCCCTTCCCCAATCAACCTTCCCCTGCTTCCCTGTCCTGCTATTCCTCTACACTACAGCATCAAATCTTTCCTGGACCAAGGGCCTCTCCTCCCTTTAGTGTCTAAAAAGACCGTCCTCTGCTGCCATTGTGTCTGGAGCCCGAAAGTGTCTCCCTCTGTATGTGTCACTACAAGAGTCTCCAGGGTGATAGCTATATTCGACTCTTGTCAGACAGCACTTGTGTGCATCCACAATAATGTCTTGGTTTTGTAACTGTATATAGGATGCATCCCTGGGTGGGGTAGTTGGGGAATTCCGAGTTCAGAGGTGAAGCTGCCACCATCTTTGCTCCTGTGACCAAGCAGACAGGTCAGCCATATTACAGTTTTCATTTGGATATCTAAATGTCTTCTTTGAATACTCTATTTCTTTTATTTAAAATGTATATTTACTTCTACAAAGTAAGATCAGTCAGTATATTATTTAGAACACAGGCTACGATTATTACTTTTATGATATAAAAGATACCTAAACTAGCCAAGTACATGTCCAGTTGATGTTTATAATGATTTATTTAGTCTACAATGTGTAGTCTGATTGCATTAAAATCCAAGCTATAACAATATAAAAGTTAATAAGCTCTATGTAATTGTTAATAATTACTGTTACTATTCTAAACTTAAGTGTATTTTGAACAGTAAGATCTTATGGCACCTAAAGTGTTTCATAGTCTACAATAGCTAAGAAACCAATTATACATGTTTTGTAGTGGTATAACCAGTATGAAATTCATACAATTCAATACAGTAATTAAAACAAAATCTAAAATAAATTGTTTGTAAATATTTACATGAATATGAATGAGTTATGTAAAAGCATAATGTATTTATTACATTTTTAATGTAATACATTACAGTAAGTGTTTGGGTCTGCATATAGCTTTTTTATCAAATCTTGTGGCTGAAGTCTTCTTCCTTTCTTGTGATTTACACTAGGCTTATTACTACAAGTTTTGAACACTCTGCAGGGAAAATGAAACAACTTTATTCTGAACTTTTATTAAAATTAAAATGGTGATTTTAGTATTTTCTGTTTTAGGATGCTTCCCCTCCAATGAAAATTAATATTGATGATAAATATTAATTGTGTTTCAAATGAATATGTTGGTATTATGGTTGGAATGAAGCACAATGGCAGAGTTCTTGCCTCGCATATGCAGGATGTTGGGTTCAACTCCCAGGCATTAAAAATAAAACTGGGCAGTGGAGAGATGGCTCAGCTGTTATTAGCACTGACTCCTCTTCTAGAGGTGCTGTGTTCAAGTTCCAGAAAACACATGTTGGCTTACAACCATTTGTAATGGAAACCAATGCCCTCATCGGGTGTGTGCAGACAGCTACCAAGTACTAATACACATGACAGAAAGAAAGAAAAAAAGAAACAAAGAAAGAAAGAAAGAAAGAGAGAGAGAGAGAGAGATAAAGAAAGAAAGAAAGAAAGAGAGAGAGAGAGAGAGAGAGAGAGAGAGAGAGAGAGAGAGAGAAAATGTTGGCATTTGATGTTTCATCTGTTAAAGAGTTGAGAATCTTTAAAATGTTCATATACTTATATGGATAATATTAAATCATTGGGTTATTAAAATACAGGGGAAACTTCTTTATATAAATGATAGATCTCAATATGAGGTGTAATTTAGTAGAATTTTTATTCAACCAAAATTAAAAGATATCCTTGAAAAATATATAATTAATTAATTACAGATGTACTTCATTTCTTATTTCTCCCCAACCTCACCCCCTCCCAAAAAAAACCCTATTGGAACCATGTAAGTTGTGTCTAGAAAATCAAAATCAAAGCCAAGAATTTTAACTACACTAACCTCATGCTTATGACCTTCCTTGTTGAATGCTGAGTGTTGAGGCATGAGTCACTATGACTGGCACGCTCTTTGCAATAACTCCTTTCATTACTTGGGTTCTCTTCAAAATTGTTGAACAATAGGCGACAGAAACCCATATGAGTGTGATCCGCTGGAAGGTATAGGACAAACAAAAACACTTTAGAAGCTAAACTAGCATATTTAAGGTAAAACAGGCTGAGACTGACAGGAGCTTTGAACAGTCAGAAAGAACAGCCCCCACTAAGCACTTTGAGCATTCAGGCAACATGCTGCAAAAGCTATATTTTGATAGCTAGGCCACTTATGCCTGCAATCCCAGGACTCATAAGCTTGAGGCAAGAGGATGGTAAATTTAAGCACAGCTTGTACTATATAGCAAGAACTTGTCTTAAGAGCAAGCAAATTAATTATCTGGATGATAGACAAAAAGACAGACAGACAGACAGGCAGGCAGGCAGGCAGACAGACAGACAGAAAGATAGATTGATGATAGATTAATAGTCATATTATTATCAAAAAGAAAAGATATACTAAATCTGTCTACATCAAATTCTCCTGAAAAGAATCCTGATGATCGCTCCCCTCCAGTCAGTTAAGAGAGACTCTCCACCATCTTGAATCTCGGGAGCCAGAGAAATCAGACAGACTGAAGTACTCAAATATAACCCAAGGCCAACATCACGGGGGTCTAAGCTCGATGGGCGTTGGCCTGCACCCAGGCCCAGGGCTGCTCAGGGGGCCATCGGTGTGCCAACTGGGCCAGGAGGTTGTTTGCCCTGCCCAGCATGCGCTCCACCATTTTGACTATGGGACACCAGAGAGTTTTAGCAGGTAAAGTCAGCTAAGAGTCATAGCCTGAGGCTAACATAGCAGGGGTCTAAGACAGACAGGCCTTGGACTGACCCCAGACCCTGGGCTGCTCGGTGGGCCATCTGTGTGCCAACCCAGGAGGTTGTTAGCCTAGTAGAGTCTCCTGGCACTTTCAGGGAGCACGCACACACTCCGCTATCCTGGCCACCTGACAGAACCAATTAACAGTCATAGCCCGAGGGGAACTTTGCTTGGGCCTTAGCCTGCCAGGCTTTTGCCTAGACTCAGGGCCTCAGCAGCTAGGCTAGCCTTGTGTACACCAACCCGGTTGGGAGATCAGCTGCCCAGAAGAGTGACCAGCACTCAGAAAAGGTCCTGCAGCATACACCATCAGCATTCCCTGAAGGAGCAAACGGGCACCGCCTTGTTCACACAGATAAGGCACACTAGGGCTCCAAGGGTACACAAGAGGAGGACAGCACATTAGAAATATGTAACAGGGGAAACCCAGCCATCCAATGTTGCAGAAATAGCCCTACAGCCTCACAGGAGGAAAAAACACCAGTCAGAGACGAGACCAACTAACACCAGAAATAACAAGATGGCAAAGGGCAAACTCAGGAATACTACTAACAGAAATTTAGGCAATATGGCAGTGTCTGAACCAAACTCTCCAACATCAGCAAGTCCTGGTTACACAAACACACCAGAAAAACAAGATTTGGATTTAAAATCACTGTTCATGATGCTGCTAGAAGAACACAAAAGGGACATAAATGAATCTCTTAAAGAAATACAGGGGAACATGAATGAGCTAGAAACCCATATAATGGAAACACAAAAATCACTTAATGAAATTCAGGAGAATAAGGCTCAAGAGATAGAAGCCAATAAAGAAGAAACACACACAAAAAAAATTAAAGAAATGCAAGAGAAACTGAGTCAAATAGCAGAAGTCATGAAAGAGGAAACACAAAAATCTCTTAAAGAATTACAGGAAAACACAAACAAGCAAGTGAAGGAGCTAAGCAAAACCATCCAGGACCTAAAATCAGAAGTAGAAACAACTAAGAAATCTCAAAGGGAGACAACTTTGGAGATAGAAAACCTTGAGAAGAAAACAGGGGCCATAGATGCAAATATCAACAACAGAATACAAGAGATGTTAGAAAGAATCTCAGATGCTGAAGATACCATAGAAACCATTAACTCAACAGTCAAAGAAAATGCAAAATGCAAAAAGCTTGTATCCCAGAACATCAAGGAAATCCAGGACACAATGAGAAGATCAAACCTAAGGATTATAGGTATAGATGAGAGTGAAGATTTACAGCTGAAAGGGCCAGCAAATATCTCCAACAAAATTATGGAAGAAAACTTTCCCAACTTAAAGGCAGAGATGCCCATGAATATACAAGAAGCCTACAGAACTCCAAACAGACTGGGCCTGAGCAGAAATACCTCTCGTCACATAATAATCAAAACTCCAAATGTACTAAACAAAGAAAGAATATTAAAGGCAGCAAGAGAAAAAGGTCAAGTAACATATAAAGGAAGACCTATCAGAATCACGCCAGACTTCTCACCAGAGACCATGAAAACTACAAGATCCTGGGCAGATCTCATGCGGACTCTAAGAGAACACAAATGTCAGCCAAGACTACTATACCCAGCAAAACTCTCAATCACAATAGATGGAGAAACCAAGGTATTCCATGACAAAACCAAACTTACACAATATTTTCTACAAGCCCAGCTCTACAAAGAATAATAGGAAGAAAACTCCAATAGAAGGAGGGAACGACACCCTGGAAAAAGCAAGATAGTTACCTTCTTTCGTCAAACCCAAAATAAGATAACCACTCAAAAATAAAAATAACATTGAAAATGGCAGGGAGTAATACTCACTATTCCTTAATATCTCTTAATGTCAATGGACTCAACTCCCCAATAAAAAGACATAGACTAACAGACTAGATAAGGAAACAGGACCCTACATTTTGCTGCATACACACCTCAATGTCAAAGACAAAAACTACCTTACAGTAAAAGGCTGGAAGACAATTTTACAAGCCAATGGTCTCAAGAAACTAGCCGGAGTAGCCATTCTAATATCAGATAAAATTGACTTTCAACCTAAAGTCAGCAAAAGAGATACAGAAGAACACTTCATGCTGATAAAAGGAAAATTCCACCAAGAAGAACTTTTAATTCTGAACATCTATGCGCCAAATGCAAGGGCACCCTCATTCATTAAAGAAACATTACTAAAGCTCAAAGCACACGTTGCACCAAACACAATAATTGTGGGTGACTTCAACACTCCACTCTCCTCAATGGACTGATCAGGAAAACAGAAACTAAACAGGAACACAATAAAACTAATTGAAACTTTGGACCAATTGGACTTGACTGATATTTATAGAACATTTCACCCTAAAACATTAGAATATATCTTTTTCTCAGCACCTTATGGTACCTTCTCCAAAATCGACAATATAATTGCTCACAAGACAGACCTCAATAAATATAAAAAGATCGAACTAATCCCATGCCTCCTATCAGATCACTATGGAGTAAGAGTGGTCTTCAATAGCAACAAAAACAACAGAAAGCCCACATACACATGGAGGCTGAACAATACTCTACTCAATGACACCTTGGCCAAAGAAGAAATAAAGAAAGAAATCAGAGACTTTTTTTAATTTAATGAAAATGAAGGCACAACATACCCAAATCTTTGGGACACAATGAAAGCAGTGCTAATAGGAAAACTCATAGCCCTGAGTGCCACCAAAAAGAAAATGGAGAGTGCATACACTAGCAGCTTAACTACACACCTGAAAGCCCTAGAACAACAAAAAAAGCCAATTCACCCAGGAGGAGTAGAAAACAGGAAATCAACAAACTCAGGGCTGAAATCAGTCAAGTGGAAACAAAGAGAACCATACAAAGAATCAACGAATCCAGGAGCTGATTCTTTGAGAAAATCAACAAGATAGATAAACCCTTAGCCATACTGACCAAAGGGCACAGAGAAAGTATCCAAATTAACAAAATTAGAAAGGAAAGGGGGGATATAACAACAGAAACTGAGGAAATTCAAAAAATCATCAGATCCTACTACAAAAGCCTATACTCAACACAACTGGAGAATTTGGAAAAAATGGACAATTTCCTAGACAGATACCGAATACCAAAATTAAATTAGGACCAAATAGAACATCTAAACAGTTCCATAACCCCTAAAGAAATAGAAGGGGTTATAGAAAGTCTTCCAACCAAAAAAAGTACAGGACCAGATGTCTTCAGTGCAGAATTCTATCAGAACTTCAAAGAAGACCTAACACCAATACTCTTCAAACTATTCCACAAAATAGAAACAGAAGGAACACTACCCAATTCCTTCTATGAAGCCACAATTACGCTGATACCAAAACCACACCAAGATCCAACAAAGTAAGAGAACTTCAGACCAATTTCCCTTATGAACATCGATGCAAAAATACTCACTAAAATTCTTGCCAACCGAATCCAAGAACACATCAAAATGATCATCCACCATGATCAAGTAGGCTTTATTCCAGGGATGCAAGGTTGGTTGGTTCAATATACAGAAATCCATCAAAGCAATCCACTACATAAAAAAACTCAAAGAAAAAACCACATGGTCATTTCATTGGATGCTGAAAAAGCATTTAACAAAATTCAGCATTCTTTCATGCTTAATGTCTTAGAAAGAACAGGAATTTAAGGTCATACCTAAACATAGTAAAAGCAATATACAGCAAACCAGTAGCCAGCATCAAACTAAATGGAGAGAAACTTGAAGCAGTCCCACTAAAATAAGGTACTAGACAGGGCTGCCCCCTTTCTCCTTATCTTTTCAATATTGTACTTGAGGTACTAGCTTGGGCAATTAGACAACATAAGGAGGTCAAAGGGATTCAAATTGAAAAGGAAGAAGTCAAACTATCATTATTTGCAGATGATATGATAGTCTACCTAAGTGACCCAAAAAACTCCACTAGAGAACTCCTACAGTTGATAAACAACTTCAGCAAAGTAGCAGGTTATAAAATCAACTCAAGCAAATCAGTGGCCTTCCTATACTCAAAGGATAAGCAGGCTGAGAAAGAAATTAGGGAAATGACACCCCTCACAATAGCCATAGACAGTGTAAAGTACCTTGGTGTGACTCTGACCAAACAAGTGAAAGTTCTATATGACAAGAACTTCAAGTCTCTGAAGAAGGAAATGGAGGAAGACCTCAGAAAATGGAAAATTTGCCCATGCTCAAGGATTGGGAGGATTAATATAGTTAAAATGACCATTTTGCCAGAAGCAATCTACAGATTCAACGCAATACCCATCAAAATACCAACTAAGTTCTTCATACAGTTCGAAAGAGCAATTCACAAATTCATCTGGAATAACAAAAACCCAGGATAGCTAAAACTATTCTCAACAAGAAAAGAAATTCTGGGGGAATCAGTATCCCTGACCTCAAGCAATACTACAGAGCAATAATGTTAAAAACTGCATGGTATTGTTACAGTGACAGGCAGGTGGATCAATGGGACAGGATGAAAGTTTCAGAAATGAACCCACACACCTATGGCCACTTGATCCTCAACAAAGGGGGTGAAAACATCCAATGGAAAAAAGATAGTATTTTCAACAAATGGTGCTGGTTCAACTAAAGGTCAGCAGGCAGAAGAATGCAAATTGATCCATCCTTGATTCCTTGTACTAAGCTCAACTCCATATAGATCAAGGACCTCCACATAAAGCCAGACACTCTGAAGCTAATAGAAAAGAAACTGGGGAAGATCCTTGAGGACATCGGTACAGGGGTAAAGTTCCTGAACAGAACACTAATAGCGTATGCTCTAAGATCAAGAATTGACAAATGGGACCTCATAAAATTACAAAGTTTCTGTAAGGCAAAGGACACCATCAAAAGGACAAATCGGCAATCAACAAATTGGAAAAAGATCTTCACCAACCGTACATCAGACAGAGGGCTAATATCCAATATATATAAAGAACTCAAGAAGTTAGACCCCAGAAAACCAAATAACCCTATTAAAAATGGGGTACAGAGTTAAGCAAAGAATTCTCACCTGAAGAACTTCGGATGGCAGAGAAACGTCTTAAAAAATGCTCAGCTTCTTTTGTCATCAGGAAAATGCAAATCAAAACAACCCTGAGATTTCACGTTCTACCAGTCAGAATGGCTAAGATTAAAAACTCAGGAGACAGCAGGTGCTGGCAAGGATGTGGAGAAAGAAGAACACTCCTCTACTGCTGGTGGGGTTGCAAATTGGTACAACCACTCTGGAAATTAGTCTGGTGGTTCCTCAGAAAACTGGGCATGTCACTTCCAAAAGATCCTACTATACCACTCCTGGGCATATACCCAGAGGATTCCCCAGCATGTAATAAGGATGCATGCTCTACTATGTTCATAGCAGCCCTATTTATAATTGCCAGAAGCTGGAAAGAACCCAGGTATCCCTCAACAGAAGAATGGATGCAAAAAATGTGGTATATATACACAGTGGAGTACTATTCAGCCATTAGAAACAATGAATTCATGAAATTCTTAGGCAAATGGATGGAGCTAGAGAACATCATACTAAGTGAGGTAACCCAGACTCAAAAGGTGAATCATGGTATGCACTCACTAATAAGTGGATATTAACCTAGAAAACTGGAATACCCAAAACAGAATTCACACATCAAATGAGGTACAAGAAGACCAGAGGAGTGGCCCTTGGTTCTGGAAAGACTCAGTGTAGCAGTATAAGGCAAAACCATAACAGGGAATTGGGAAGGGGTGGGTGGGCGAACAGGGGGAGGGAAGGGGGCTTATGTAACTTTCAGGGAGTGAGGGGCCAGAAAAGGGGAAATCATTTGAAATGTAAGTAAAAATATATTGAATTAAAAAAAAAGAATCCTGATGATCTTCAAGTAAAAATAAATAAATTTCAGGGAATAATTAACAGTTTCTAAACTATGATATCTAAACAATCAAATTCTCAATTTAACAACAAGATTTTTCTTGGAATAAACAATTACTACACATGCAATAGGATTTGAACAATTATGGCATGACAAGCAAACATATAGTGCAAGCTGAACCTGAGCTAACACAGTTGCTTACATTACCAAATAAGGAACTGCCAAAATCAGTCTACAGATTCAATGCAATCCCCATCAAAATCCCAACTCGATTCTTCATAGACTTAGAAAGAGCAATTCTCAAATTTATCTGGAATAACAAAAAAACCCAGGATAGCTAAAACTATTCTCAACAGTAAAAGAAATTCTGGGGGAATCAGTATCCCCAACCTCAAGCAACACTACAGAGCAATAGTGGTAAAAACTGCATGGTATTGGTACAGTGACAGGGAAGTAGATCAATGGAATAGAATTGAAGATCTGAAAATGAATCCACAGAATTATGGTCACTTGATCTTTGACAAAGGAGCTACAACCATCCAGTGGAAAACAGATAACCTCTTCAACAAATGGTGCTGGTTCAACTGGAGGTCAGCATGCAAAAAATGCAAATTGATCCAGTCTTATCTCCTTGTACTAGGCTCAAGTCCAAGTGGATCAAGAACCTCCACGTAAGAGCAGACACACTGAAACTAATAGAAAAGAAACTGGGGAAGACCCTTGAGGACAAGGGCACAGGGGAAATTTTTCTCAACAGAACACCAATAGCTTTAGCTCTAAGATCAAAAATTGACAAATGGGACCTCATAAAACTACAAAGTTTCTGTAAGGCAAAGGACATTGTCAAAAGAACAAAATGGCAACCAACAAATTGGGAAAAGATCTTTACCAACACTACATCTGACAGAGGGCTTATATCCAAGATATACAAAGAACTCAAGAAGGTAGACTCCAGAGAACCAAATATCCCCCTTAAAAAATGGCGTACAGAGCTAAACAAAGAATTTTCACCTGAGGAATATCAAATGGCTGAGACGCACCTACAGAAATGTTAAACATTCTTAGTCATCAGGGAAATGCAAATCAAAACAACCCTGAGATTTCACCTCTTACCAGTCAGAATGGCTAAGATCAAAAAGTCAGGAGAAAACAGGTGCTGGCAAGGATGTGGAGAAAGAGGAACACTCCTCTACTGCTGTGGAGGTTGCAAGCTGGTACTACCATTCTAGAAATCAGTCTGGCCATTCCTCAGAAAACTGGGAATGATACTTCCAGAGGACCCTGCTATACCATTCCTGGGCATATATCCAAAGGATTCCCCAGCATGTAATAAGGATACATGTTCCACTATGTTCATAGCAACCCTATTTATAATAGCCAGAAGCTAGAAAGAACCCAGTTGTTCCTCAATGGAGGAATGGATACAGAAAATGTGGTGTATATACACAATGGAGTACTATTCAGCTATTAGAAACAATGAATTCATGAAATTCTTGGTCAAATGGATGGAGCTGGAGAACATCATCCTAAGTGAGGTAACCCAGTCTCAAAAGAACACTCTCTGATAAATGGATATTAGCCTAGATAATAAATGCACTCACTGATAAATGGATATTAGCCTAGAAGTTTGAAATTCCCAAGACACAATGCACATATCAAATGGTGCCCAAAAAGAAGGAAGGAGTGGCTCCTGATCCTGGAAAAGCTCAGTGCAGCAGTGTCTGGGAATACCAGGACAGGGAAGTGGGAAGGGGTGGATTGGGGAACAAGGGGAGGGAAGAGGGCTTATGGGACTTTCAGGGAGGGGGGATCCAGGAAAGGGAAAATCACTTGAAATGTAAATAAAGAATATATCGAATAAAAAAATAGATAAGGACCACAAGACAGCTGTTGTATAACAATACAGCCTATCAAAATAAATCCACAGCAGGTAAGTTCTTCTTGTGGTGGTACTGAGGACTTTCTCCCCACTTTTGGAGACATAGTTTCTCTCTGTAACTGAGGCAAAACCTTACATTCATGACCTTCCTTGCTGAGTGCTGAGGTTGCAGCCAACTCTTATAACAATTGACATGCTCTTTGTCACAACTTCCTTCTATTTCTTGGATTTTCTTCATAGCTATGTTGTGACAGTATCATTTGTTGTTGTTGTTGTTGTTGTTGTTGTTATTATTATTTTCAGATTTTACAATTCAACTGTTGCCCCTCCCAGTCTTCCCTTCCACATTTTCTCATGCCATTCCTCCTGCCCCCAAGCCCCCACCCCCGTCTCCAAAAGTTGCCTCCCCCACAGGCCTCGCAACTCCTTTGTGTCTCAAGTCCCTCAAGGGTTAACACTGAAGCCATACCAGGCGGTTCTCTGTGTAGGGGACCTCAGACCAGCTAGTGTATGCTACCTGGTTGGTGGCTCAGTGTCTGAGGGATCTTGGTCCAGTCAGACCAGACTGCTAGTCTTCCTATGGGTTTGCCCTCCTCCTCAGCTTATTCCAGCCTTTCTCTAATTCAACCACAGGGCTGACAGATTTCTGTCCAAGGGTTGGGTGTAAGTATCTGTGTTGGTCTCAGTCACCTGCTTGTTGGGCCTCTCAGAGGAAAGCCATGCTAGGTTCCTCTTTATAAGCACATCATAGCATCAGTAATATTGTCAGGTCTTGGGGCCTCCCTTTGAGATGCATTCTAATTTGGGCCAGTCACCTAAACTCCATTCCCTCAGTCTCTTCTCCATTTTGGTCCATGAAGTTCTTTTAAGTTGGGCTAGAATGATGACCCAGCAATTAAGACATTCGCAGAGATGAGGACTGGGGTTCAGATCCTAGTTCCTACAGTAACAAATCTCGCCACCTTGAAAACATCTGTAATCACAACTCTGAAGTGGATGGAATTGCAGAGGAATGAGATTTGCTAAGGTTTCCTGGTTTCTAGACTAGTTGAAAGGCAAGCTATAACTTCAGGGAGAATCTGTGCCTCAAAGAAATAATAAAAGTTCGAAAATAAGACACCCTACATCCTCCTCTCGACTCTGAAAACACAGTGATGATTCAAAAGATGCTTAGATGTGCTATTGTTTAGCAAAGACAATTCTCAAAGCCACATTTTAATGTTTGTGTTATGGCATTTTGAATGACTACTGATACAGAAGAGTATGCCACCATGAAACTTACTATCTTTACTATAAGCAAGTGGATCTGAGTTCCATGGGTCAAGAGTCTGGTGAAGGTATATTGCTATCACTTTGACTCTCTAGTATATACATAGTCAGATGTTGGCTGGAGTTGGAACATCAAAGGTCTTGAGAGTTGGCTGATAGCATTTATTTCTTTGTGTACAGTCTGAGTCTTCTTGAGGAAGCACCTCTGCCTGGGTAGTTTGGACTTCCACAAAATCAGCTCAGGGCCACAAGAATTTGTATTTCAGCAAACATGAAAGCAGAAAACAGATGTTTTATGCAGGATAGTATTATTTGAGATGTGATGGTTAGACTTGTTTCGAGGATTACATAAATACTACTTCCCAGTGACAGCAGAGTGAAATTCACTTCTATAAAAATAATAATGTAGCAGTACTATTTATTCCATTTATCTTAGTGAAATCCAGTGTGCTACAGATGGATTTTATAAATACTTAAATTTTATGACTCAGGAAATTCAGTGAGGAAATGAAAGGAAACAATATTATAATAATTTGATATCCATGTGTTAAAGCTGAATTCCCACCTATATCCTACAGCATATTCAAATTACAAGATAAAAATTGCATTATAAACATAAGTACATAAGCTAAAATATATAGTGTTGAAAATATATCAATGCTATATATTGAAATCATGGAATATATTGCACTTGAGAATGAACAATGCTTATTAGGCAGGGCAGCAAACTAGTAATTATACATATTTCAAACTAAGTATAAGTAAAATTAACACCAAATTGTGAATATCAAATCCTTAATTATCCATAGAAAATAGTGGGAAAAAAAACCAAAGTGAAAAATCCCAATTTAGTTTCTAAAAATTATATTTAAGAGAACAGTATCAAATCATGAATCTCTCCTTCCCAGGTAACACTATGCAGTCAGCAGAAGTCTGAACTATTTGGAGGAGCTGTAATATCATTTTAAAGTTCAACAAAATTATAACTATTTCATTCAAAGAATGCTTTTTAATAAAGACTTGGCTTTCAGCCACTAAGCTGCAAAAGCTTGTTTTGATTTATATTATAAATAGATTTTCTTCTTTCCTATTTTGAATTTTCACATATTTACTCATAATGCATCTATTCTGTGTAAATATGCAATAATAAAGGTGGGGTTGTGATACCTGTACTGATTTTGTACTGCATAATCATTATATATATTTGCCCTATAAACTGTTCTTTCATCATGGCTTCAACAGTGATACTGCTTTTTTTTTAAAATAAATTGATTGTGTGTGTGTGTGTGTGTGTGTGTGTGTGTGTTTCATGGGACCCATCTCACCGAGTAGACCAAACTAGCTGTGAACCTTGATCTTCCCAACTCTACCTCTCAGGTACTGGGATTTCAGACGTGACACCATGCTCTGTTTAAAATTCATATGTCTATAGTTTACACAAAAAGACATGTAAATATTTATTCATGTATTCATTTATTGCATGGTATGCCGAGAGCTGAAGTCTACGCAGACTAATATTCTACCTGTGATACATGCTTCAGCTTTCTAAAATAGAATTTTGGGAACTAACCAGCTTTGATGTTTTATAACTCTTTTACGATGACTGTTAATGATCATGTAATAGTTGTATTTGTCTTTGTAAGTATATTGTAGAGGTATGTATACATACATCTACCCATATAACATGCTTTTACAATGCAATTATGTATAAAACTTGAGAAATATGTATATAAGGCACTAAGAACAAAAATATCTTAGTGAGAGTTATCATATATATGTATACAAACACACACACACACACACACACACACACACACACACACACACACTCTACCATTTAGCAAGTACACACATAGGAAACACTATGTCAGGTAATGTTCTAGGACAGAGAAAAGTCACTGTTAACTTTGAACTTATTTTCTCAATGCTCAAAGAACCAGTGAAAATACTAGCAAACATTGTCAAGTATGTCTACCTCCTAGGAAGCCTATGAAGAGAAAGAAAAAGTCTATTACTCAGATTCCTCATCCGTGAAACATTACTTCAAGGCACATTTGACTGATTGGAGATATGGAACCAAGAGCCTAAGTGACTTGTCCTGGAGCAAGACGCACTGAAAAAGTGGAACCTTGATTCATGCTTCCCTCCGTTAATTGTTACCTTGAGGGAAATATGACATATTCATGAGCACAAATATCAAGATAAAAACCTACGAGATGCCACCACTATTTCTTTGTTAATATATTCTTTTCAACAACCCCAAATAGTAGAAACCAAAACTTACATGGGTTTTTATTGACAAGAAAAATTTTAAGTCTTCTGTTCCTTATTTACACGCCACTTTATAATGATATCTTCATTTATTTCATGGAATGTTCCTTTGTTTGATCTGAAATTTTAAATGCATAAGCATATAAATCCATTTAGTTTCTCATGTGTTTCAACTAGAAATCTCCTTTCAGATTGCCTTTATAGAACTTGATCAATTTGATTCACCCAATATCATGTCTGTTTTTCTCAATTGACCATGAAAAGACAAATGGATTAGCATCTGGAATCATGGACCTAGAATAAATGCTTTTATTTACAACAAAGAAAATTGGTATTTAACAGGTTTGACTAAAGCCATATTACACATCATGTCTTTAGTAATGTAGAGAATAATTGTAATATGAAGTGGAAGATACAATAATAATGAGCTTGTGTTAATATAGTCATTATAATTATATGTCCAATTTTTATTAAAAAACTTGCTTATATATTAATTCTAAATATCAATATAGGAAACACCTATAGAAGAGCTCAAAGCATGGAAGACACAGAGAGGTTCCACCCTTTCTGTGCACTATCAGAAATGTGCACTCTCTGTGCACTATCAGAAAAGGCGCTTGCTATTCCTGCTCTAAGTTACCTCACCCCAAAGCAGGGTCTCCTTAGTGGTAGATTCTTCTTGAGAACCAATTTAAATAATAAATAAATTGTTGTCAGATGTTATCACTAAATGAAAATTGTGACAAAACTCAAAGAGATTGAATAGCATGTGTGTTTGAAAAGCACATATAGAGCACATTTATGTCTTTATATACATAATGATATTTCAGCATTTTGAGATGAAAGAGTGCCATAGATAATATGACAAATCCTTTTTTAAAAAACACACAATTACTTTAATCCTACAATTACGCCATGAGATTTGATTCATTCAAAAGGAATTTACTTCCCTGCAGTATTAGATGATTTAACAGGTTTTACATCTTTAGTTTAAGTGAAATAGGTTGTCAAAACTGCTTGTAACCATTAGCTGTAGGAATGCCTTAGTAGTAGTGGTCAGATCTTACCAATACAGTTTTCTAAAACCGTGTAATTTCACTCTTCACTTTAAGAGTGTGAGGTTCTCTGTTTTTAAGAAGGAAAGAATCCAGCTCTTAAATTCAAGAAAGCAGAGCACAAAGAGGTCTCAGTGTTTTCCTGCATTTCTATTCTAAATGGTGCTCAGGCTTCAATCGAATCAGCATCTCCTCACAAATCCATACCCTCAGACATGCTCTGAGGTTTGAATGACAGTCTGTGTATTAAAAAGAAGCACAGCTGACTTGAATGAAAGGTAAATCTTGAGATAGAATCCTTTAGATGGCTTTGTTTTCCTGACTTCTCTTCCCTGCAGCCACAGGTGGAATTCCAGATGGCATATTAACATCCCTACATTATTAACAATCTGTAACAACGTCTGCCTGGATGGTAAGAAATGATCAAGGTAAACGAACATCACTTTGAAAGTCATTAGTTATCTCTTTATTATAATTTGTCATGTACTCAAATACAGCAATAGTTTAGATATTTCCCTTACCAAGAGAAACTAGAGTATTTTAAAACATATTTGTGTGTGTGCGTGTGCATGTGCGTAGTGGGGGATGTGTGTATTATGTACTTGTCAAATATGTGTATTCTGGTCAAAGGAAAATTTGCAGGAGTCATTTTCTCCTTCTACCATGTAAGACACAGGGATCTGAGTCTGATGATCAAACTAGATGATGAGTATCTTTACATGCTGAGCCATCTTGTCAGCTAGGGTTTTTAAGGAACAAAAGGAATACTCCAAATAACTATTTAAAGATGATGGTTGTAGTACATTTGAAATAAAATGTTCTAAAGAATTTCAAATGTAATATGAAATTGATCTTCAATATTGAAAAAGTTTAAAATGTTTTTTTGTAAAGTGCCCATTAGCATCAGAGAATTTCATTATAGAATTTACATAATTAGTGGTTATTAAGAAAATTAGTAAAGACATAATCATGAGTAGGGGTTGATGTGACTGGCAATGACTGATTCAAACAAAATAATTTGTAAGTATATTTAAGAAATTTACAAGAATGGCTTGAATCTTAGCTTGGATTGTATGAAGAATAAATATTTGAGGAGTAGAGTAATTTGCTTTTGAACCTTTAATTAAATCTTCCCTTTTAATGGGGTATTAGTGTCCAGGAAGTGAGATGGATGCAGAGGTAATGGCAGATATTAATCAAAATCGAAGAGAAGTGAAGAAATAAGAGAAGAAAACTAAATCTGAGTAAAATGTTGGGTGTGGAGATGTGTTTGTGTACCAGGAATCATTACAGTCAGAATGATGAGTAAAACTAACAAGTAAGGAACTGGACTAAAACTTATGGGCCTCTACTTGAACTCATTAACAGATATCACAAAGTTTATGGGACATTAACAACTTGTGGGAAATATAGAAGTGTAAGTGGGGCATATTATTTTACTGCTTATACTGTATAAATACTGCCTGAGTTGGAGAAGTACTCTCTTGCAGGCATGTGTGAGAAGGACAATGTCAGGCTTCTGACTGCATCTACCAAGATTAGAGGCCATCATCTGGACAAAACCTGGAGAAAACTCTTAAAGATAATTGGCATCTGTTTAAATGAAAAGCCAATATGAAAATTTCTGCAAAGCAGTGGAAATTTAGGAGAAAATGTCACAATTGACCAGCATGATAAATGAAAACAAGACATATATGTGACAACATATTTTAAATTTCATAATAGAAAGAGTGAGGACATGGTTTGAACAACTCCCAGGAAAAACATAAGGGATCTTCAAAGACTTGGGATACAGATGGCGTGAAACATCTAAGCTGTGACCAAAGCCTCACATATGACTTGACCATTGGTTGATATGCATTCACCTAACTTTAAGATAAATTGATGTTTAAAATTATAAGCATTGCAAAATATGAATTTTTATAAAATTGCATAATGAATATTTAGCCTTTTCTCTATTTTTAAATAATCTTATTATGAGAATTCTTATTTTCTTATATTTGCTCAAATTCTAAAGTATTAAGATACAATTTTGAGATATTTTTTGCACTCATGTACTTCTCTGGAGCATACACTCACTGACATTTGGAGTAGAATTTTGATTTTAAGCATTGCTTGATAATTGAGAAGTCTAAAAGCCTTGAAGAAAGGATCCCGGAAAAGAAATGTGGCAGGATCAATTTCCTTTGAGAAAGTCCACTCAATTGTATCATTGCTTCCCAGGGAAGTACTACTTATTCACAGGAATGATTTCCCTATAGGCCAATTGGAAATTATCAAAACACATTTTGAATAATTTAAAAAGAATCACTCTAAAAACTCTTGATTTAAAGAGTTATAAGTGACTTATGATATATTTATATGAATTAGCCACAACTGAAATCTAAAATATTTAGAGTAGAGTTGTGATTTAAAAGTGTGGACAATCATAATGTGACAGGATATACTATTCCACATCCTGTCCTGATAGGATCATAGATCTGATAACATAGTAGGCTTTGATTCTAGTTAATATATCTGTGAGTGAAATAAATTTTATTCCTTTTTTTACCATATTTAATATTCTCCAGCATTAAAAAAAAACCAGAATTATATTCAACATTCCATTGTAGAATAACCGAGAATTCAGTTTTGTTGTTACATTTTTTGTTTGAAATTGCATTCACGAGAACAAGCATTTATGGTCAACATGCTACCTAGCAAACTGAAAAAAATCACATACATCTAGAAGTTTGAAGTCATCCTTTGTGGGATTTTGGATTGACTAAATCCTAACAAAATTCTTTCATTTGTATACTTTGTATTGTTTGAACAGTTGGCTATGTAAAACTAAATTCAGACATGTTGATCAGGATTAACATTTTTATGTGCATAGTAATGAGTCACCTACAGGCTAATGCTTTGCATTTGATCTCAACATTGTTAAAACTTGTTGAAAGTTTGGAAAAGGGGATAATATTTGAAATGTAAATAAAAAAAATAACCCAATAGAAAATTTTTTAAAAGTTGGAAGTCAATACAACCAATATGAAATAATTTCTTCTGTACTGAATCAAAGAGAATGCTTTTCCTAGGAATAAAGCCTGGACTTACAAATAGGCCACTATAGATTCTGAAGGAACTCAAAAAATTAAAATACTGGAAGTTAATTTTTATTTTACAAATATTTTCCTGTTTCTGTTTTCTTACACAAACCTTCGATTGTGTAAGTCAACATTTTTATAGAAAGATTGAGAAAATTTTTAAAGTAACCCCATAAAGGAGTTTTTACTGCAACCAATAAGTTAATATATAAGATCAAGAAATTTAACTAGGTGACTAGTTAAATTTAGTATCATTTCAGGAGTAGAAACACAAGCTGAAAGTATTATATGTAAATGGTTTAAGTAAATTTAATAGAGGATACTCTATGTATATACCTCTGTGTTTAAGAGTCTTCAGTCGCAGTGATGTGACAGTGATTTCCTTGAGGATGAAGAACAGAGGGTAGGGCTCACTTCTGGTGAGCCTCCTGGTTTGGCAGAGAGGGGTGGCTGAGCTTTGATGTGTATCTATTTTTATATGCAAGATTTCCTCCTGAAGAAGTGTGTTTCTTAGGTTGGCAGGGGCTGAAATCTGACTTTCTTCAAAGCTGATTCTCTTCTTAAATGATTTTTATTCCTAACAGTTTCCATGTGTGTGTGTGTGTGTGTGTGTGAAATCTAGTAAAGGACTCTCTTTTTAAAAGGATGTACAGAGCCATTTGTCAGCCTTGCAGTCTTAAGAGAGAAACTGCCAACTCCACCCAGGTCAGAATCTCTGGCAGTAAATTTAATTTTTCAAGGGGTTAAGGTCATGTCCATTTAACACTCAAAAACTGAGGAAGTCTGTGTTGCTTAATCCTAAATTTATTAGATTCAGTATTACTCACCACTCCCTTCCTCTGAGGGGATAAAGAGGAGGAATGAAGACCATCAGGTCACATGAACTTGTAGCCTGAATGAACAATTATATTAAGGGACAGTAAAGAGGAAATACAAAGAATTCTTTGCAAAGCAAGCATTTGTTTCAATAAAAAACAGGAATTGCCCTGTCCTTACCCTGCCCTTCACAAACAGGAGCACCTGACCATTTCACCGGAGAGGAGTCCTTGCTGCAGCGCTCTAACACGAAGGGAAAATCTATAATAGGAAGTCCACTAATCATTTTGATCTTAAGTGACACCCTAATGATCATGCACAATGCTTGGAAAAGATCTACTGTATTTATAATTATTTAATACTTCAATTGTTTTCCCCCCAAAGGCATAGGTTACCTGCTTTTAGAAGCAAGAGTGACATTCATGAATAAAGATGTGAGTTAACTTATTATTTGATAAGTCATGTATCTTAAAATTTTAAAAAGTTCTTATACTGTATTACTCAATCTCACCCAGAAACAAGGAAGTGGAAGTAGAATTACCAGGTTTGGTAAGTTAATTATAGAAAATAAGTCCATCCCATGTCACTGTTAAAGATACCTCATGTCTGATTAGTTTACGTATTCTCATCCCTGCATTTTCTCTTCAGCTATGGCTTAGCTTCTTTTCTTGACCAGGCTGTGCATTCCTAAATGGAATTGCTGTCACACTTCCATGTCTTAACCATGCTATCAACTCTTTCCAACGGAAGACAGATGTTCAGGATACTTTGTCAACACTTTCAAAATCAAATTTGATAAGGATACTAATTTCCTTATATGAACTATATATGAGAAGCATGGTTTCCTTATCACATTTGACAGATATAAAAAACGGTTGATGAAGCCTACAAATATTTCTTTTGAAATATCCCCTAAAGTCCAGAACCTCAGCAATGACAGGCAGGTAAAGGAAGGATGGTTCAGAAATCCATGGTCATCTTTGCAAACATAATGACTTTAGCCAATGTGGGTGTCATGAGATCTGTCTCAAAAGAGTTAGATAGGTTAATAACTCAAGCATGAGGACCAGGGTTTAGATACCCAGAACTTAGGTGAAACTATATGTGATATCATGCATCTCTAATACCCAGTGCTTCTATAGTGAGATAGGTGGAAGGCAGAGAGATGTCCTGGGGGCTTATGAACCAGCTCTCCTGGAGTACACAGCAGCAAAGAAGACACAAAGAGAAGTTATCAGCCAAGGACCAACACCTGAGGTTATTGCACGTCTTTATATGTGCATGGGAATGTGTATGTACATGTGCACAGAGAGGGCATAGATTTGAAAAGAAAATGTAAAAGGTGGAAAGACAGGAAGAAGGAAGGAACAGAAAGTGTTATGTAACCATAGACATGGAAATTTATG
Source organism: Apodemus sylvaticus (assembly GCF_947179515.1). Taxonomy (NCBI): domain Eukaryota; kingdom Metazoa; phylum Chordata; class Mammalia; order Rodentia; family Muridae; genus Apodemus; species Apodemus sylvaticus. The sequence goes on along the minus strand of NC_067473.1, from coordinate 16,539,567 downwards.
TCTTTTACGGAGTTTTTGAGCCTCAGAACCCTTTCTACATCTCTATAATGGGTTTTGGGACATAAAACCCTTCTCTGCCATCTATTGAATCCACTGCGGAAGATGATGTTGCTACTTAAAAAAAATAGAAAATACTGACATATTTAATTCGTTTATTTTTGATGTAACTAGATTACAGGACTTCCAGGATTATGTTTCTAATGAAAAAGTGTTAATATAAGTATCTGGGTGAAATTCTAAACCTGGAGGTGTATTACAGGGTAGCAAGAATGCACAGAAACACCTATGAAGGGAATCATTAGGTGTCTGGCGGATCAGCAGAGCGTTTATATGGGTCAAGCATAGAAGCCACTTAGAGACTAAATTCAAGTCGTACTTGACATAAGCTAGGGTGACTCTGACTAATTTAGCACAAAACAGAGATCAGCATGGGAAATGGGACAGGACGCCCTTGCCCTTTCATTAAAGGCAAAGAAGGCAGAAATCCTAACCAGGTTACAGGGCTTTATGATTAGAATGTTGACAGTTCCATCCCTGAGAATTCCCAGTGTAGGTGACTAAATAAAACTCTGAAGTTTGCACCCAGAATACCCACTGTCCATTTTTGACTCCTGAAGTTCAGGCTGTGTGTCAACTTTAATGTAAAGATATAGCTTCTAGAGATACTGTTCTCTGGGTTTTACTCTATGATTCATGGAAACAAAAAAATAATAATAACTTTGCTTGGTTTGGCAAAAATGCAAGAAAGATAAGCTGTTTAGGGAAGAGGGAACTGGTTCCAATCTCTGTCACAAGGTCTTTTCCTAACATGTCTGTCAGCCTGAGAAATTTTCATATGTAATGCCTTAGTCTAATTATTTTATTTGGCTACAGAGGGTTGGTGAGACAGGCTTTAATCACTTTGATGCTAACACTGTCACAGTACAACACTAAATCATTTGGAAATGATGCCCATTCAGGCTAGTCAATATTTTTGCAGCTGTTTTCTTGTTAAGTTTGTTTGAAAGCAAATCAAATAGAATTTGTTATGGTGAAATAGAATACAGCAAATAAATATATCAACTTTATTTTTCTCCTTGTATAAGTAGAGGCAAAAAATATTCACAGTTCTTAAATATCTGCATCCTTAAGTTGGCTTGTGTGCATTTCAGGGACTCTTCTTGTTTCAGAAATTTCTGAGCAGTCTTCCTGACACCGCCAGTTCCCGTCCTCATCCATCCTGAGCACTGTAGGCATATTTATCTCTCTAACACTCAATTGAGTCCTTGGCACTTCCTCGAAAGAAAAAAAAACATATTCGCAGTTACCAGTCACCTCCATAACAGCTGAGTTCTTATACCTGACATTTCACTTGGCTATCTGGACACTGTGTGTCTAGTTTCATTTTTTTGGAATCACATATATTCCATATTTAATAGACTGAATTTCATGGTACAAATAGTCATTAAGTACTTAATTTTCCCATAGTATAAGAAAGATACTTAGAAATAAAAATCAAGGAAGACCTGGTTTTTATCTTGAGCTGACACAGATTTGTTCTTTTTTCCACTGGAAATAATTTTCAAGACAACCATATTAATAAATTGGCAAGGATAGTAAAATCTTCATATATTATGTTTGTTCTATGCATATGTGCCCAAAGAGTTATAAAGTCAGAATGATAGAAGCCAGAATAATCAATAGCAATGAGTAGAATTATAATAGCAAACTACAGTAAAAGCTTCCTATGAACAGCCTCTACAAAATTATCTTATGAAATGGTACTAGCTAACTTCAGACAGTATAATAAGTTGTACTACTAGCCTGATCAAGACATATGAATGAGCTAGGTTTTGGTGTATAATGTAGTTCAACTTATTCTAACATGATGATTTGTCTAGTGAACATTGCTTTGAAGCCCCAATGCTGTCATCTTGGTAAAAGTTATAGCAGGGAGATGCTGATCAAGGGATGTCTCAGAAGGAACTTTTGGATATCTCCTAGAATATATTTTACATGTGTTGAGTTTTATTTTCCTATACATATTTCATATATATTTTCATACACATGTATATAGGAATAGAATGTGTATGTGTGTGTGTATGTGTGTGTGTATGTGTGTGTAAAATGATACAAGAGTTTTTATTGGAGGATTCTCTAGTAAAATGTCAAGATCGATCCTGATCAATGCCTAACACATACTACATTATATAAACATTCTTAATGATATAATTCTACATTATATAAATATTCTTTTATCTGTATCCAAATATCATAAATTAAACAGGTATCTTTCAATCTTTATAGTTCTGGTATTATTAGAAGATAATGTGCTTCTTCAATAAAAACTTTTTTTGGCCCAAAGTGAACATTAGTACTAATATTTAGAACAACAATATTTACTGATTTTTTCTTAGTTACCAGTTATAACTTTAAGAAATACTATAAATTTTCTCTTCTACTTATCAAGAAAGTTATGATAATTGGGAAATGTTATCATTTCTTTGTATAGAATTTACACTCATCATCATCACTATAGTAGCTGATCAACTCGTAGGATGTAGTGTGTGCCAACCACTATCCTAAAGCCAAAGTCATATTAATGCTTTTGTTTTGAAAACTGATAGAAGTTACCATAGAGTTTCTATTATCTTCATTCTGTGTATTAGGAAACTGAAACACAAAGATCAAGGAACTTGTCCTAATTCAGTATATCACATTTCCAGTGATATATCAGCCCCAGATAAGATCCTGGTGCTTTGATCTAACTCTTGTACTTATGTCCTATAGCTCATTATACTAGGTCAGGTTTCATTTTGTACTTTTCATTGAATTCCATGCTGCAGAATAACAATTAGTTTTGGAATATTGAAGTAATAAAGGTTTCTATCTCACAAAATATTTTAGTAGCTCATTGAGAATATACCCCAGGGAGTCTCTTCAAACAATTTAATTTTTGTACATTTCAACTTTTATTAAGAGAAATCCCAAAGAAGATACTGATTTGCCTGATTCACTGGAGTTTTGCAGTGTATATTTTTTTTTTAAAGGCTTTAATCATGTCTGTGTTAGCCATTCCCTTGATTCCATTGTTTTGTTTTTCTTCAGCTCTAGTTATGAAGAGGATGGAATGTTCACTGGAAATGAGCCAAACATGTAGGCCTTTGGCATTTGTAGTTGTAAAATTATATTTCAGTATTGTACTTCTCATATGAAAAATGATATTTACCCCAATAAAAATGAGCATGAATTTCAACGTCAATCTAGTATACAGAAAATACCCTCAATAAATATTACTGAAACAGTTTGGTTTGATAACCATAGACATTTGAGATGTCCAACTGTATTACACCATTTGTCAGCATTGTAAATTTAATTTTTCAAGTCTACCTTAGAAATTGTGTTGAATAACAGTTACCCAAAAGAAAGTAGAAAAGAACCATGATCATAAAGATATATCCTTCCGTTGACTATAGTCACCTTTTGGAATTATATAAACCTTTGGGAATAAATTTTATCTCACAAGCAGTTGAGACTACCATATTTTTAAAATCTTTAATATATCTCTCTCTAGGATACTGTTTCTTTTTATCTAGATTATTTTATTAGTTAATTACTAGAAAAGTCTAATCTGTCTTCACACTTTAATAAAGTGATAAATTGTTAGTACCACATAATTGATGATAAAAACTGCAGGATTATAGAAATCTAAAATACTATTGTAGGTACTTTGGTTAAGAAATCTATTTGGTTAAAGAAATAAATTTTATTTGAAGATGTCTACAATTTTTGCACACCCAATACACAAGGTCTGCAGACAGATCTCAAAGAGAATGAAACTAAGAAATCCATTATAATTGTCATGTTTGACAGCATACAACACAACAACAGCATGCATATCTTCACTTCATGAAGATGAAATGCTTTCATTTGTGAACTTATAAGATTGTACTAAGTCATTTTAAGGTTACCTTCAGGTTTACAATTATTTATTCTGTTTTTCAGGCTATAATTCTTTCAGGATTAATTCAAGTTTGGAGTTCATGTGTTTATCTGAAATACATATGAACAGGAAACATACATCTGAAATTGTGTGAGAGTGTGCGTTGTTAGGAGGCATAATATCACAGTAAAATCCCTGATCCCTATGATCTATCGATAATGGTCTCTAAGGGGAAAGTGTGTAGATTGTTTTAAAGATGTTTCCATTGAGACTAGGCTTCAGAACCCTTCATTATGATTGGCTATGGTTTTCTACAATGAGTTCTTGTTGCAAAAAATACGTATAGGGTTTCATTAACATTACTGCCTAAATATGACAAGAACAAGAAAGACAATAGTTATGCTGAAGTGGATGGGGGAAATCCCAGGAGGCCTCATCCCTAGACAACTAAGAAATGCTAACAGCAGAATAGTCTTCTGCAGGAAAAAGCACAACAGTTTGTTATCTAACACTAAATGATCAGCTATGAACATATTGATACAAGTAACACTATCAAAATACTGGCTGAACAGGTTTTATTTATGTATTTAGAAATATATATGCATATATGTTTATTAGTACATGCATACATGTAACATTTAAAAAAAGAAGCCATAACTTTGAAAAAGAGAGAGAAGGGGTATGTGAGTGGGAGTGTTTAGACAAGAAAAGGGAAGTAAGGAAAACATAATTTTACTATAATCTCAAAAATAAAAAAATAATATTAAGAGTATAATCATTCAATCAAAAAGGGCCAACTTAAACATTATCAAACTCAAAAGATGAATCATGGTATGCACTCACTAAATAGTGGGTGTTAACCTAGAAAACTGGAATACCCAAAACATAATCCACACATCAAATGAAGTACAAGAAGAACAGAGGAGTGGCCCCTTGTTCTGGGAAGACTCAGTGAAGCAGTATAGGGCAAAACCAGAACGGGGAAGTGGGAAGGGTTGGGTGGGAAAACAGGGGGAGGGAAGGGGGCTGATGGGACTTTCTGAAAGTGGGGGTCCAGAAAAGGGGAAATTATTTGAAATGTAAATAAAGAATATATCAATAAATTAAAAAAGGGGGGGGCTGATGAAGACATAGCTCCATGAATTAGAATTTGTTATACTCTTCCAAGGAATGTGAGTTTAATTCTCAGCATCCATGTGAGATGGCTCATAACTGCCTATAATTCTAATTCTAGGGAGATCTGATATATCTGGCCTCTACAGGAGCTCTGCACATATTCACAAACCACCTTCCGCACAACAAACAGACCTAAATGTTAAATCTTAAATTTGTTTTAGTTTATAAAAATTGTTTTATATCATGAATATTTTGTCTGCATATTTACCTCTGCACCACAAGTATATCTAATGCCATCAGATGGAGCACCTGATTGCTTGGAACTAGAGTCAAAGGGGGGTAGTGAGCTACCACATGGGTGATAGGAATCTAGCCCTGATACTTATGCAAATATAATAGGTGCTATAAACACAATGCCATTTTTCCAACTCCCCAAATAAAATCTTATTTATGAAAGATTTTACTTTCAGGACTCAAAAAAGAAAAAAAGTTTTAGAAAAGAAAGTAAACATTGGAAAACACGTGCCTCATAAGGGAAAATTATTGAAACTGTAAAATTATCTACTAAACATCAGTAGTAAGGCACGGCAACATTTATAAAATAGAGAACTAAAGACATTAGTGTCCATCTTACCGATAAAAACATACCCAATAAGCATGTGAGCTCATACACTATATTAGTATCAGAGAAATACAAAGTAATACAACATAACTGGACACCTACTGGGATGGACAGACCTACTAGGATAGCCATACCTACAGTGCTGACAACAGTGATGCTAAAAAGAATCCCATTCATCACTAATAAAAATGTGAATTGATTCAGACATCTTGGAAATCATATTGGATAGTTTCTAACAAAACTAAGTACGTAACCCAACAAATATCTATCTTATGCTTTACTCAAAATAAATCAAGAATTTATATACACAAAATACCATGTATGTGTATATTTTATTTGTAGCTGCCAAGGCTTGGAAGCAAATTTATCCCTTCTGTGGGTGAATGGATGAATTACAATATAAGCAGACAATGAAATAGTATTCACAGAAGCAAATATCACATATGTCTGATATGAACACTATAGAAGGACAGATTATTTAGCAAGAGGAAAAGGACCAGAAGGTTAAGAGAAGAGCCAAGATACTGTAATAAATGAATATAAGTAATATGTAGTAAAAGAAACTTTGAAAATACAATAATAACACCTTTATTTAGCATACTAAATAAAAATTTTACAAAGCACAAGAGGAAGACATACCATGGAATTTATGACAGTCTTATACTTTGTTGATGCAATTAAAATGATCAGTTTTCGAAGGTTACTGCATGAACTAGTTTAATTTATAAATTAGGGTCTCGTTATATAACATATTTTATAGTTCTAAGTTTGGTATTAATTTTTTAATTCGATATATTATTTATTTACATTTCAAATGATTTCTAATTTCCTGGCTCCCCACTCCCCTAAAGTCCCATAAGCCCTCTTTCCTCCCCCTGTTCTCCCATCTACCCCTTCCCACTACCCTGTTCTACTTTTGCCCTATACTGCTACACTGAGTCTTTCCAGAACCAAGCCACTCCTCTGTTCTTCTTGTACATCATTTGATGTGTGGATTATGTATTGGGTATTCCAATTTTCTAGGCTAATATCCACTTATTAGTGAGTGCATACCAATCACTAATTAATATTTAATAATTAATATCTTTTGAGACTGGGTTACCTCACTTAGTATGATGTTCTCCAACTCTATCCAACTGTCTAAGAATTTCATGAATTCATTGTTTCTAATGGCTGAATAGTACTCCATTGTGTTTATATACCACATTTTTGCATCCATTCTTCTGTTGAGGGATACCTGTGTTCTTTCCAGGTTCTGGCTATTATAAATAGGGCTGCTATGAGCATAGTGGAGTACATATCTTTTTTACCTGCTGGGGAATCCTCTGGGTATATGCCCAGGAGTGGTATAGCAGGATCCTCTGGAAGTGATGGACAGGAATTCAAGGCCCATACCTAAACATAGTAAAAGGAATATACAGCAAACCAGTAGCCAATATCAAACTAAATGGGGAGAAACTTGAAGCAGTCCCACTAAAATCAGGGACTAGACAAGGCTGCCCCCTCTCTCATCTTTTCAATATTGTACTTGAGGTACTAGCTTGGGCAATTAGACAACATAAGGAGGTCAAAGGGATACAAATTGGAAAGGTAGAAATCAAATTATCACCATTTGCAGATGATGTGATAGTCTACCTAAGTGACCCAAAAAACTCCACTAGAGAACTCTTACAGCTGATAAACAACTTCAGCAAAGTGGCAGGTTATAAAATCAACTCAAGCAAATCAGTAGCCTTCGTATACTCAAAGGATAAGCAGGCTGAGAAAGAAATTAGGGAAATGACACCCCTCACAATAGCCACAGACAGTATAAAGTACCTTGGTGTGACTCTGACCAAACAAGTGAAAGTTCTATATGACAAGAACTTCAAGTCTCTGAAGAAGGAAATGGAAGAAGACCTCAGAAAATGGAAAAATCTGCCATGCTCATGGATTGGCAGGATTAATATAATTAAAATGTCCATTTTGCCAAAAGCAATCTACAGATTCAATGCAATACCCATCAAAATCCCAACTCAGTTCTTCATAGAGTTTTAAAGAGCAATTCACAAATTCATCTGGAATAACAAAAAGCCAGGATAGCTAAAACTATTCTCAACAACAAAAGAAATTCTGGGGGAATCAGTATCCCTGACCTCAAGCAATACTACAGAGCAATAGTGTTAAAAACTGCATGGTATTGGTACAGTGACAGGCAGGCAGATCAATGGAACAGGATTGAAGATCCAGAAGTGAACCCACATACCTATAGCCACTTGATCCTCGACAAAGAGGCTGAAAACATCCAATGGAAAAAAGATAGCCTTTTCAACAAATGGTGCTGGTTCAACTGGAGGTCAGCATGCAGACGAATGCGAATTGATCTATCCTTATCTCCTTGTACTAAGCTCAACTCCAAATGGATCAAGGACCTCCACATAAAGCCAGACACTCTGAAGCTAATAGAAAAGAAACTGGGGAAGATCCTTGAGGACACCAGTACAGGGGTAAAGTTCCTGAAGAGAACACCAATAGTGTATGCTCTAAGATCAAGAATAGACAAATGGGACCTCATAAAATTACAAAGTTTCTGTAAGGCAAAGGACACCATCAAAAGGACAAATCGGCAACCAACAAATTGGGAAAAATCTTCACCAACCCTACATCAGATAGAGGGCTAATATCCAATATATACAAAGAACTCAAGAGGTTAGACCCCAGAAAGCCAAATAACCCTATTAAAAAATGGGGTACAGAGCTAAACAAAGAATTCTCACCTGAAGAACTTAGGATGGCTGAGAAACATCTTAAAAAATGTTCAACTTAATTAGTCATTAGGGAAATGCAAATCAAAACAACCCTGAGATTTTACCTTACAGCAGTCAGAATGGCTAAGATTAAAACCTCAGGAGATAGCATGTATTAGCGAGGATGTGGAGAAAGAGGAACACTCCTCCACTGCTGGTGGGGTACAACCACTCTGGAAATCAGTTTGGTATTAATTTTTAAAATATATTTTATACACAGACTAGAGTTAAGCACATATTGAAGATACAGTGACGATTTCTAAAGAAGTATATAATAAGCATGTTACAATGTATCTATTCTGGAACTTCCATGTTATATAGGAACATTCACAAAATGGACCAATATGTGTATTTTGTCAGCTTCATATCTTTTGTACTAAGACTTTTTCCTTTTTTCCCCTTCTTTGAATTTCCCATAGACTTACTGCTTTCAAACACCTGTATTCCCTTTTTGGGTTCATCAGAAGGACTGGATTTCCAGACTCTTCTTCTGGATGAGGAGAGGGGCATACTGCTCCTAGGAGCCAAAGACCATGTCTTCCTTCTCAGTCTGGTTGACTTGAACAAGAACTTTAAGAAGGTAAGTTTATTTGAAAACATCATTGGTGGATTCACTGAATTTCTTCTGTGCCCTTTGTCTGCTTTGTGTTACATGACACACTGTCACTCAGGAGGGCTTAGTCTTACATATGTAAAAAAGAACACAAGGCATTTAAAAACATATCTGATAAACATTTTATGCTTTTAGAGATTTTTGTACATACATATTTTGAGTTACAAAATATAAATTTGAAGCCATTGAAAATATGAAGAAAGGCAACGAAAAAAATAGTAATATCTACTCATGTATTAGAAAAGCAAACATCTATAATGAAGAAATGGCAGGTGAATTAATAAAAAATAAACATGTATTCTTCCCTGAACAAGTATCAATAAACCAAATTTTATTAATTATTAGTTAATAGCTACTGATATGATCTGATATTTTAACTTTTTTTCATTATACTTTATTTCACATCTTAACAAATTTCTACCAAGGCCTAATGATTCTGAGTTGATAAGGATTCATAGTGCTACAAGTATATATTGATACAGATTTCTTATCACTTAAAGGAAATATAGAGAATATAGGTGACATCTGAGTAAAATTCTCCAGCAATGATATTTTCCACAGATACCAGTCTGAACAGTTTGCAAAACCAGAAATTTTCATAAAAGCTAAAGAAGCCTGATGTGAGACGATGAAGCCTGGTTTGAATACAATGAAAAGACAAAAACATATTAGAGAAGGCATAAGAAGAAATTACTTGTTTATATTACCTCTGCAACCCAACTAACAGTGTGGGGCGGCGCCTCCCACTTGATGAAGATCATGGAAATTAAGTCCAACTTCAGAACTGACCAGTGCTAGTGAAATTCAGAGGTGGACAGAATTTTCTAAACTCCCTTTTGCCTAATCCCAACTGACTAAAACATAGAACTGTATTAAGACAGAAAGCTTTCTCTATTATTCATTGCCAATCTACATATGGTTGAGCAGGAAAGATCACCTATCCTGCTGTTCAACCTCAAAGCTTGTACTTGTATCTTTGATTTAATCCTGGACCCACTTAAATGAGAAACAAGACTGGTAGAATACAAAGACTACATACTGAGGCTAAAGATAAAAGCCAGGTCCTCTAGGCCCATCTCAATATTCATATGTGAACTACATCCCAAAGGGGACAAACTCTATTTTGGTGACCACATCAACATTCATCTGTTAATTGACCTCAAGTATCTGCCCATTTCTGAACTATTGACAGGACAGGTCAGAAATGCTTATATTGAAATATGATCTAACTCAGTGAGAACATTAAAAATTGAGAATGGTTCATATTACCTTAGCCCAGTAGTTCAGAACCTTTCTAATACTGTGGCCCTATAATACACCCTTATATTATAGTCACTCCCAACCAAAAATTTATTTTGTTGCTGCTTCATAACTGTAATTTTGCTACTGTTATTAATCAAATATAAAACAGTGACATGCAGGATATTTGATATAAGACCCCAAAAGGGTTGTGACCTATTGGTTGAGAACCACTATCCTAGCCCCAAGTTTGGAAAGATCAGCTAACCCTAAGCAAGGGAAGAAGGGAGGAATGGCAGAAGAAAGAAAGAAATGAAAGGAAGGAACAAAGGAAGGAAGGAAGAAAGGAAAGAAAGAAAGAAAGAAAGAAAGAAAGAAAGAAAGAAAGAAAGAAAGAAAGAAAGAAAGAAAGAAAGAAAGAAAGAAAGAAGAGACCAAAAGCTATCAAATAGATAAATGGATGAGGAAGATGGTAGTATACTAATACTAATAATACCTAATAGAAACTTTTCACCTATTAAAAGAATGAAATCAATCACTTTCAAGAATATAAAATTGGGGATTTGTCTAATAAATTAAGTAATCTAGACATAGGTACAATTACTGTATGATCTTGCTCAAAAGTAGAATTTAGAAATCTGTCATAATGATTGAGAGTAATCTTGTAATCAGCAGCTGGGAGACTAGGAAAAAGAATAGGAAAAAAATGATTCACAGGTACTAAGTCATCTGTCGACAGGTGCTAGAAGGTCAAATGTGTGCTATTATGGACTAGTATGATTGGATATGAGGGTTATAAATTGTATCTCCCCAAGAGCTCAAAAAAAGCAGTTATGGTAGTATACACCTTTAATCTTAATACTCAGGAAGCTGATGCAGGAAGGTGGTGATTTCAAGGTCAGCTGTGTAAAATTACTATCATAAAGAAATGATATATGAATTGACTCAGAAGTTTAAATCTGATTTAAATCATTTCATTTGTACATGTGTTGAATATGAAATGGTATCTACCAGGTTTATACAATTGTCATGGCTTACATGTCAATTTAAATTAACTTTAAATTATGTCTTTAAAAATCATCAAAGGAATGCATACTTAAGTCCAAAATGGATTCTCTATCATATCCTACAAGTTAGCCAGAAGTGTTAAAAAAAAAAGTATTTTGTGCTCTTGATATTTCATTATAGGATTTATCCAATAGCATTTTCTAAGAGTTCAATAAATAATGTTTTCTACAGTAATACCTATAGATACTAAGTCTAGATGGATAGAAAAATTAAAACTGTGAAGTATGTGACCTATTCATAATTTATGATGAATGTGACCTGTGATTGCTTACTTCCCTTCAGGAGAGTAGAAGTCTTACAAGTTTTAGGTAAACCTGAGTCATATTGAACAAGGAGTGATACTAAGACATTGAACATCTTATATTATTACATTCATCTATAATGATCGTTCTTTGAATCTTTAATGTATAAGATGCATTTCATAATAAAATATTAGTGACTTGGTTATTTCACTAAGGTTTCATCTTTAGGTTTAGTCTACATGTAAATACTTACCTGCATAGGTGTTATTGTTGCCCGATTAGCGCATAAATAAAAAGATTTTTTTGCACATTTTCATCCTATTCTTTTCTTCTTTGTTTGTTTGGTTAGTTTTGTTTCTATGATATCAGATCTTAACTCCGTAGCCCACGCTCCTTATAAGCCTTCTTGATCCTCTACCTGTTGTTTCCTGAAGGCTCGCATTACAGGTATGAAACATCACATCCAACACAAAACTTGCTGTTCATGGTGTTTAATTTTCTAAATCTATAGCACTTAACATTGCAGGCATTAGGCCCTAAATACAATCACAAGTACCACCAATAAAAGAAAAAAGCAGACTAAATATGTGGAAAATACCGTGCTATATCTAACATATGATAGTGTGAGATAGAAAATAATGCTTTATTAAAAATTAACTTATTTTCATCAATGTTTGTGGGTATATGCATGCATATATGTTCATGTGTGTGAAGATGTAAATAAAGTGTATGAATGAATGTAGGATCTCTTCCTTTATCATTCTTCATGTTCTTTTTGAGACAAGATACCTCACTATATTTGGAGCTCACAGATTTCACTTGTGTAGTAAGCTTGCAAGCCTCATGGATTCATCTTTGTCCTCCTCTCCAATGCTGGAATTCCAGATGCTTGCCTCCAAATCAGCTCTTATATATGGAGGCTGGAATCAAACTCCAAGTACTTCACTGACTGAAACATCTCTTATCTTCTGCTTCCTAGTACATAAATAGACAAAACAACAACCACCACAAAACATGTGTGTGTGTGGGGGGGGGATGCACATATATACTTTAATACCTGAGTAAAACTGGCTTAGTCTATACAATTTTCTTAGATGTTCAGTACTTGGATGGAACGCTTCTGCTTTTAAATCATTTATCTTTTCAATAGTTTTGTATACTTTTGATATTTAATGTAGGAAAAAATGAGTTGATTCTTATATATGCTCAAACTTGCTAAATGTCTTTGAAAGCAAATGTCTACATATGTATTCATGGAAGTTGTGTTTCTATTAGAAAAGGGAAGATAAAATATTTCCATGAGTTTTCATTAAATTCTCTTAATAAAAATGTATTAACTTAGTGGGCAAATTTTAAAAATTATATGTATCCTGTAGCCTACATATTATTTAAAAGAGTAGTTAATGAACAATTGAATTTAAGGTATGTCCTCTATTCTGACACTGTTTCCATTCTATTTGTTCCTAAGGTTATATTTTTTAATTATTCAGGAATTTATTTAAAAATACGTATACTCCTGCAAGAAATAGATGGTATTGAGTGATATTCCACTTATCAGTAAATATCTTAGTGGAAGATGACACATTCTACATATGAGGCTAAGGAAAATGTTTTAACTATGAAGTCTTGATTTTATACTATCTGGCTTACAATTCATTTTCCCAAATATGTCTTCATTTAGTATAATGACAATAAGCAATTCATGCTTTTAAGAGAATCTGTTCTTGCTCTCTACTTTGCCTTCAGGGTTTGGAAGAAAAGGTTCATTTATCTGAACTGAGTGTATTAGATCATTGCTTAAAATAAGTTCTGATAGCACAACTTCCTTTTGTGACTATTTTAAGCAGAACTTTTTTTTGGCGATATTCCATGCTCCAACTGTGCTAATATTTAATAAAGTAAATGTTTATAAAATATCTATTTTGCTCATGACATTCTTGTACTAAATGATTATTTGAATACTTTATGTAATTAGAGGTTTTCCACATAACTGAAATGTCTTTGTACCTCTATAAAATATGCAATTCATAAGAAGGTCATACATGGAATAGAAACAATTTCTGTTTATGTAGGTATCAACCATTTAAATTTATATAAATCACTCAATTGCTTAAAGGTACTTCACAGTAGCCAGTAAGTGTTGAGATATAGTACTTCAGCAGTGTTTAGACCTATATGTTTGCATTGGCTCAGTGCCCTTCGGCAATGATCCAGGCTACTCCGTGAAGGAAACCACACATGTTGGGGCTCTGAGGTTTGAAGGGTATTCTTTGTATGCTTCAAAGTTAAAGCAGTCTACACCACATAATTGAGTTATGAGTGTCTGGTTGTTAATATTTTCCCCAGGGAAATTTTAAAATTTCTGGGAATAGTACTCAATTGGAATAAGCAAAATTTAGCATACAATGTGTATGTCAAATTTGTATACTCACAAGAATGTGCCTACTGAAAAGTAGCCATTGTCATTCACACATACACACAGGCATAGTAGGAACACAAAACACAAAGAAGTACCTAATGATTCCCTTTACATTGTCATTACTCTTGGTCAAGCTATCTTTTGACTCTAGTATGGTGAATCATGCAAGTATAGACAGGCTTTTTGGAACATTTTGACTACCTAGGGAATACATACTATGAAGTGTTTTCCATTTTTTTTAAATGTTCTAGCATTTAGGAAAAATGGCATACCCTTACTCTTTTGCATAGTTTGCATTTTTTAATGGGGAGGGAATTATTTCTGTAGAGAATGAAATTCTGTACAGATGTAAATGTAATATGTGTCAAGGATGTGAAGTTGTATACTTTAATCAGAATTTCCCCCAAATTGGTCCTTTAATCAAGGGAAAGCCAGTGTATTCCTTCTGGGACAGGTTTTGAAACAGATAATGCTTGTAGAGTTTTACTTTGTCTTACTTCAACACCAGATCAAAATAGATATTTAGAACCACTGAAAAGTGACTCCATTACAAGAAAAGGACACAGAATAGTAACTAACATGTAACTCTTGTGTGTATGACACCAGATAACAATGATGACATGAAGGATACTTTTTGAAATATTAGTAGGTTCTTCAATTCAGCACCTGGGAGAGAGAAGCACACAAAGATCAGGAGCAAAGAGACAGTTCAGTTCTAGCAAGAATCTCAGCTGGCAGGATTATGCCTATGGCAAAATTTTCAATATTCCCAATAACAATAATGATATAAAATATCAACCAGCCAAGATTTTTATTTTTCTTACATCAAATCCTTTACCATGGCCGCCAGAATTAAAAAAATAAAATAATAAATAAAAGAGTCTCTCCACTGTATATATACCTCTTGCCATTCTTTGCCTGTGAGTGATTGTCACCTGCTCAGGTTTCTAAGGCTCTGAGCTCATTTTCACCTGTCTCTAATGCTTCTCACGGTATTCAAATCCTTCCACGTTACTTTATAGCGTGCCAAGTGAATGTAGGAATGCCAGATATCCTACCTTATTCTATGAAATTAAGATATTTCATCCAAGTATATACTCCTAAGTGTGAGAGAGATTTCAAACTATTTTTTGTCTTTAAAAATGTCAATTTCTGTATATTTTTTAGTTTTCAATTGGTGAATAACCAATTTATGCATGGGTTTTAATGAAGAAGCATTCAACTAAGAATCAAAGAACTATAAATATGTATGGTATGTGCTGGGTAAAGTAGCCCTGTCTTGCTCTAAATTTATTTATTTATTTATTTATTTATTTATTTATTTATTTATTTATTTATTTATTTATTATGCATGTGAGTATTTTGTGGGCATTTATACCCTCATGCCAGAAGATGGCATCAGATCGCATTATAGATAGTTGTAAGCCACCATGTGGTTGCTGGGAATTAAACTCAGGATCTCTGAAGAACAAGACAGTGCTTCTAACCACTGAGCCATCTCTTCATCCCCTCCATGTCTTGCTTTTAGAAAAGTAACCCATAGTTTTGGATAATTATTCCATAGTTTTGGTAGGTCCTCTGGCAGTACAGCCTCTTGTGCCCACATGCCTGGTAGAAGAAGCTGCTTCCTCTGTGGCTCTAAGGAAGGTAGAACAATGAGGAGGAGCACATCAGGCTCTCTACCACGAAGCTGTATTCACCAACCCTGAATGTGTGAGCTAGGCTCTTATTATGCAGCTCAAGCTGACTTTGAGCTCACTGTGTAATCCTAATCAAGTTCCAGAATCTCCAGTAATGACCTCGATTTGAGAATATAGCCTGTAGATGCTGTGTATGGATCTAAAGTAAGACAAGAAGAAAGAAAGAAAAAAGTTAAAAAATATACTTATGTATTTATTCTAGTAATACTATGACTTAATAGTAGAATCTGGTGGCCAAGGAGATGATGGTACTACCACATGCTGAGGTCCCAGTTCTTTCTGTCCCTGTCAGCTATTCTTGTTGTCAACAATATCCTCAGGTTGGTACAACATGACTTTAATAATACAAAAGGTTCACAGACAGATCATTACAGGAATAAAGATGAAAACAGTTTATAAATAACTATACTATAAATATTTTTGTTATATTAAATAGGGCATTTTATATTATATATTAAATAGGACATTTTTTATTTCTTATACTCATTGAACTTCTAGTTTTAGCATGAAGAATGCTATATTAGAATATGAAATTTAGTTTTCATATAAATGTTTACATGAACACCAACTTCATTAATTCTAGTTAAGGATGCAAGACATAGAAGTTATAAAACATGTCAAAAATATTTGAATATCTGAGATGAAGAGACAGATCACATATCACAGGAGAAATACAGAGAAGAGGAAAAACCCTGTCATGCTTAGATTTGAATTAATTCAAAATATATGAGAAAATTTTGAAATAATAGAAATTAGTAAATTGTAAGTGGTTCACATTTGAAATTTGTTTCTCATAAGTATTATTTTCTTTTGTTCAGTTAGGATAAGGAAAAACATGTTTCAGAAATAAAACAGCAAAAGATCTTGTCTCTTTCATTAATAGTAAGGAAGCTGAGATTTCCTTCCCAAGATATTAACAACCTATCCCATGTCTGCAGTCAGAAAGTACGAGGAAGAAATTCAGGTGTATCTGAGACAACTGGTTAACCATACACAGGCAGATTACTACTCTTTTGTAAAGGATTCAGTACAGCCATGTTCAGCACAGTTGTGATAATAATGACTATTGACATTTTTAAATAGACATTAAGGAACTGTGGTTTCTAAACAAATAATTCTAAAGTGTATTATCTGTGACTTTGCAAATGAACCCTGTCTTCCTCAGTCAATTTTAACTTGTTCTAGCAATGATTCACAGAGCTGGAGCTTTCTGTAAATAAACCTCAGTTATAATACACAAATCCAATTCCTTTGATTCATTTTACCTCTTTATTTTTATTTCATCATGGCTGACAGTAAACTGAAATATCTAAAATGCTCTGTTTAGTTATACAACTTGATCAAACTTCCATAACAAACTTTCAGGATGTTTTTTCCATCTGAAGATATTTTGTATGTTAGAAGCAGTCCAAGGCTGTGTGGGTAGAATGAGTCTTCATCTAGATGTAAGTATGTGTCAAGTAAGTGTCTATTTTACTAGCACTACTGTAGATGCTTCTATCTGTCTCCTGGCCTTGTCAGAAACTTGACTTTCCTTTATAGGCACCTTTGTTTAGATTATGAGATTCAGGCCTTACCTCTTTGTGGAGTTATTTCCTTTATAGTTGTCTACATGAGGGGGACTGCATTGTTCCACTGAAGTATGGAGTTTCACTATGAAACTCCATACTTCACTATGAAGTATGGCTTTTACTACAGCAAGACTTTCACTTTTAGAGTCTTCAGTTGATTTTCTTGAACTAGACCTAAGATCACCTCATTGAAAAACCCTTTGCACAAGACTTATTTATTCTTTATTTTAAAGTGTGTGTATGTCTGTGTATGTGTGTGTGTGTGTGTCTGTCTGTGTGTGTGTCTCTGTGTGTGTCTGCTCTCTGTCTGTCTATCTCTGTGTGTCTTTGGGGGCATGTGCTTGTGAGTCCAGGTGCTGAATAGGTCAGAAGAGTCAGATGCCCTGGAACTGGAGTTAGGAATAGTTGTGGATTGTTAGACATGGGTACTGGGAATTTGAATGAGTTCCTCTAAAGTAGTAGTATATAAGGGTTGGAGAGATGGCTCAGCAGTTAAGAGCACTCACTGCTATCCCAAAGATCCTGAGTTCAAACCCCAGCAACCACATGTTGGCTCACAACCACTGTAATGAGATCTGACGCGCTCTTCTGGTATGTCTGAAGACAGCTACAGTGTACCTACATATAATAAATAACTAAATCTTTAAAAAAAGGAAACAGTATGTACACTTAACAGCTGAAACATGCGCATCCTAAACTTACAGTGTGCCTTCCTCTCAGGGAAGAGAAGCTTCTTGTCATATGTGGGACATTTCAACATTACTTTTAGAAGGAATACCACATTCCTTCATTTGTTAAGCTGGATGCCAGCTTTATTTGACTTTAAGAGAAAACAACATGGCAGTCAAGTGGGACAACTCATCAGCTTCCAGGAGGAGATAAAGAATAGAGAGAACAAAGTTAACATCTTTTCAGTTGGGGTCACAGAAGGACAGCATGTTCAGGAGTAGAGGACAGCAGACAGCTGTGTGGGAATTTGACTAGGAAGAGTACGTGCTGAGAATGAGTGATAAAGTCCAGAGTTTTGGGGCAAGTATGCTTAGGTTATTGGAGACAGGAAAAGGAAATAAGTGGGTAGGTACTAGAAAAGAAGATCCGTAAGCTACTTGCCACATTACTGTTTAGATCATAGCTTCTGTCCATTCCAGTTTAGCATGGCTCTGGTTGATCCCACAACAATCATCATATGTCTGAACATACTCTGAATGTGTAGGCTAATACCGGTTTAGCCACCAAGTATGTCCACTGACTGCGCTGTTACTTATTGCCTTCTTGCTTTTGACACTGACTCACAGGAAAGCTGGAAAAAAAGAACTTTTAGATGATCCCCAAGGCCCTTACCCTAATAAGCTCTCGAGGGAACCTTGTAGCACCAAAAGTGAACTCACTCAGACAAAAACAAATTCCTCAAGGGGAAACAACAAATTCAGATCTCCAATTTCCATACCTGTTATTGTTGGACATGGAAGGAATAACGATCTAAATGAACCTTGATTATCAAATTTGAAGATTTGTACATCTTTGAAATACACCACTTCAAATTTTTCCTCAGTTGAAATTTTCCTTTGCTCAGCAAATTATGCTATCTAACCCGTAAAATAAAATCTCAAAAGAATGCTGCTTTAATTCCAAAATGTCATGGAAGAGTTACTTCATATCATTCACAAAGAGTACCCATTGGAATCTCATGGGTAAGAAAATACTAATAGCCTTGTTATTACCCTCTGAAATATTAATAAAATCCACCAAACACATCTTTGTTTTATATCTTGTTTCTTATGATTTTTTTCAGTATTATTTTTGTTGGATGACAACAAAACTATAATTAAGAATTTTCTCTAAAAAATATAGTAAATTCGTTGAAGCATTTTAAACAATCTCCAGAATTAAATTACAGTTTGCTTTTATTTTAAAGTAATGCCTAATCATCTTTATACCTTTATCAACTTCATTCATTTTTTCTCTTGAAACTGAGGTTTTAAAATTAAATATATGTAAAATGTTCAGTGAATGGATACAGCAGTAATCCAAAGTGAATTTCCCTTGATCCTTTTAGCTAGGATAACACAGATAGATAGATAGATAGATAGATAGATAGATAGATAGATAGATAGATAATTAGATAGATAGATAGATAGATATAGATAGATAGATGATAGTTGTTGGTATATGTTGTTGATATTATATATATATATATAGTTGTTGATATATATAATCATCTAAAAGAAGAAGGAGAAGGCAAAGAAAAGAAGGAGAAGGAGAAAAAGGAGAAGGAGGGAGTGGAGGAGAAGAAGTTTGTTGGCAGGTTAAAATTATATCACTAAGAAAGTTCAGGAGTTGAGTTAGGAGGAGGATTCTGGGTGAACCAGGTCAGCTTCAAATAAGTAGTGACACACACACACACACACACACACACACACAAAACTTTAAGTAAAAAGGGAAGCTTATTAACTGAATCCCAACAAAAACTGAAGACTTAAAGACTTAAATCTCCACTTACAGGATTAAAGTCAAACTCTCAGTATATTGCTTAATTTTTCCTTGTAAATCATCTTAAACTTATTTTTTTAATGTAAAAGTACTTTTTCCCATTTATGGCTAAAACTATATAATGTGACAAAATAATAAATGTGCTCTGGATTAAAAAATAAATAAAGCTTTCCCATGATTTTCAAGTGAGATGACAATGCATCAAAACAACATAAAAATGCTAACCCTTACTTACTTAGAATAAAGCATGGAAGTTATTCAAAACTCTATCGTTGTGGCTCATGAACAATAGCAAACAAACAAAACCAAAATTCTTCAGACGGGACAATTTTATTAAAATTAAATATAAATTACTTAAGGTAAAACTTCTAAAAACTAAGAAAAATCTAAAGTGTTAGACTATAAAGTGATTCTATGTTATCAATGCAAAGGATTTTTACTTCCATATCCCAATAACAGTGTGGCTTTTTTTCTTGTGCTCATTATCGAAATGGACTAATTACAAGTGTACTTGATACATTTGAAGCTCATCAAACTATGCCCTTATCTATTTCAGCACTCATGAAATAACTGAGTTTGCAACTGTCAATCCATACTTTTGCTGGAGGGTTTAAGCACCATTCATTGCTAAAAAGAAAGGAAGGCCTTTGCTATTTCCCTCTCCGTGGGAAGTTTACAACTAAGTTCTATAGGAGAGGCTCCTGCCCAACTTGTTTTATGCTGAGTACAATCAGAAATCCCTTTATAAATAATAGCCTCTGACTAGAATCCTATTCATTCTGTAGCCAGAGAAAACTACACACAATGTTTCATTCTGTGCACCTCTTGTTGTAGAGAAGAGAATTAGAGTAAATATTTTCTTCACATAAGGTTTCTACTGATGAAAGATGCAATTTTTTTAAAAAATTTTTTTATTCGATATATTTTTTATTTACATTTCAAATGATTTCCCCTTTTCTAGCCCCCCACTACCCAGAAGTCCCATAAGCCCCCTTTTCTCCCCCTGTCCTCCCACCCACCCCTTCCAACTTCCCCGTTCTGGTTTTGCCCTATACTTCTTCACTGAGTCTTTCTAGAACAAGGGGCCACTCCTCCTTTCTTCTTGTACCTCATTTGATGTATGGATTATGTTTGGGGTATTCCAGTTTTCTAGGTTAATATCCACTTATTAGTGAGTGCATACCATGAGTCACCTTTTGAGTCTGGGTTACCTCACTTAGTATGATGTTTTCTAGCTCCATCCATTTGCCTAAGAATTTCATGAATTCATTGTTTCTAATGGCTGAATAGTACTCCACTGTGTAGATATACCACATTTTTTGCATCCACTCTTCTGTTGAGGGATACCTGGGTTCTTTCCAGCATCTGGCAATTATAAATAGGGCTGCTATGAACATAGTAGAGCATGTATCCTTATTACATGGTGGGGAATCCTCTGGGTATATGCCCAGGAGTGGTATAGCAGGATCTTCTGGAAGTGAGGTGCCCAGTTTTCGGAGGAACCCCCAGACTGATTTCCAAAGTGGTTGTACCAATTTGCAACCCCACCAGCAGTGGAGGAGTGTTCCTCTTTCTCCACATCCTCTCCAACACCTGCTGTCTCCTGAATTTTTAATCTTAGCCATTCTGACTGGTGTAAGGTGAAATCTCAGGGTTGTTTTGATTTGCATTTCCCTAATGACTAATGAAGTTGAGCATTTTTTAAGATGCTTCTCCACCATCCGAAGTTCTTCAGGTGAGAATTCCCTGTTTAACTCTGTACCCCATTTTTTAATAGGGTTGTTTGGTTTTCTGGAGTCTAACTTCTTAAGTTCTTTATATATATTGGATATTAGCCCTCTATCTGATGTAGGATTGGTGAAGATCTTTTCCCAATTTGTTGGTTGCCGATTTGTCCTTTTGATGGTGTCCTTTGCCGTACAGAAACTTTGTAATTTTATGAGGTCCCATTTGTCAATTCTTGATCTTAGAGCATACGCTATTGGTGTTCTGTTCAGAAATTTTCTCCCTGTACCAATGTCCTCAAGGGTCTTCCCCAGTTTCTTTTCTATTAGCTTCAGAGTGTCTGGCTTTATGTGGAGGTCCTTGATCCATTTGGATTTGAGCTTAGTACAAGGTGATAAAGATGGATCAATTCGCATTCTTCTGCATGCTGACCTCCAGTTGAACCAGCACCATTTGTTGAAAAGGCTATCTTTTTTCCATTGGATGTTTTCAGCCCCTTTGTCGAGGATCAAGTGGCCGTAGGTATGTGGGTTCATTTCTGGATCTTCAATCCTGTTCCATTGATCTGCCTGCCTGTCACTGTACCAATACCATGCAGTTTTTAACACTATTGCTCTGTAGTATTGCTTGAGGTCAGGGATACTGATTCCCCCAGAATTTCTTTTGTTGCTGAGAACAGTTTCAGCTATCCTTGGTTTTTTGTTATTCCAGATGAATTTGTTAATTGCTTTTTCTAACTCTGTGAAGAATTGAGTTGGGATTTTGATGGGTATTGCATTGAATCTGTATATTGCTTTTGGCAAAATGGCCATTTTAACTATATTGATTCTGGCGATCCATGAGCATGGGAGGTTTTCCCATTTTTTGAGGTCTTCTTCCATTTCCTTTTTCAGAGTCTTGAAGTTCTTGTCATACAGATCTTTCACATGTTTGGTAAGAGTCACCCCAAGATACTTTATACTGTTTGTGGCTATTGTGAAGGGGGTCATTTCCGTAATTTCTTTCTCAGCCTGCTTATCCTTTGAGTATAGGAAGGCCACTGATTTGCTTGAGTTGATTTTATAACCTGCCACTTAGCTGAAGTTGTTTATCAGCTGTAGGAGTTCTCTAGTGGAGTTTATTGGGTCACTTAGGTAGACTATCATGTCATCTGCAAATAATGATAGTTTGACTTCTTCCTTTCCAATTTGTATCCCTTTGACCTCCTTATGTTGTCGAATTGCCCGAGCTAGTACCTCAAGTACAATATTGAAAAGATAAGGAGAGAGGGGGCAGCCCTGTCTAGCCCCTGATTTTAGTGGGATTGCTTCAAGTTTCTCTCCATTTAGTTTGATGCTGGCTACCAGTTTGCTGTATATTGCTTTTACTATGTTTAGGTATGGGCCTTGAATTCCAGTTCTTTCCAAGACTTTAAGCATGAAAGGATGCTGAATTTTGTCAAATGCTTTTTCAGCATCCAATGAAATGACCATGTGGTTTTTTTCTTTGAGTTTGTTTATGTAGTGGATTGCATTGATGGATTTCCGTATATTAAACCAACCCTGCATTCCCGGGATAAAGCCTACTTGATCATGGTGGATGATCGTTTTGATGTGTTCTTGGATTCGGTTGGCAAGAATTTTATTGAGTATTTTTGCATCAGAGAATTTAAATCCTTGGGACCAATCAGATACCATAATAAATGAAGATTTTTTATGAGACACCCTACTTAGTTTCACACTGTTTAATCTTTTCCTGATGCCTACTGTGCACATGCTGTCCTGTAATCAGAGCTGTGAAACAATTGCTCCCTTCATGGATGTGCCGGCTCTTACGCTCTGTGCCGATATGCAGGTCCCATCTGCTCACTGTGATGGACTAACTGTCAAACTGGTGGCAGGCTACTCAGGCTTCGGCCAAAACTTTGGCCAGAATGCCTGAGCTTCCAATTCTAAAGGAATCTTCAAAAAATGTCTTGACTGCTCAGTTATGTGTACATTACAGGTCACAAGGAGGGTAGGAAAAAAGCAATGCCCATTGTGCTGGTCATCACTAGTCACCAAACTCCAGTAAAGCACAGACTCCTTTAAGAGATACTGAAGTATCATAGTGTGACTCAAAGAAAATGAAGAAGAAAGGCTAAGTATACAGGGAAGATCAAGGATTAAGTACAGGTAATAGACTCAAGCCTTGGAACTGAACTGATTGGCATGCTGGGAAATAAGGAATCTATAGACATGCCTACAGGCAAGCTGGGGGTTAGGTGGGCTCTGTGTTCTGATGGAGATGCAGCAGCAGCTTGGAAACTTCGTGCACTTATTATATACAGTTGAACAATGAAAGAGTAGCTAATCTCAGTAGTAGTCTCTGTAGGTAGAACAGTCTCAGGCTGCCTTCTTATGTGAGGATGAAGCTGTGGATGATAGATTCTGCATACAATGTTCACATTAGGACTATGACCAGGGAAAGGCTCTGTCATTCCATAGGTCTGAAACTTTACAGTACTTCACATATCATTAATCATGTCAAAAGTGCATTCACTAATGGCATCAACTGCTCCGAAGTCATTGATATTTTGATTTTAGTGGCGGACATGTGCTTAAAGTACATTCATTCACTACTGAAAATGTAAGATGTAATGTGAAGCTAAACAGCTTATATCCTCAAAGGCTGTTCTAATTGCTTAGCAGGTCACTGAGTTGAAAAAAAGTTGAATCTGGTTGGCTTGGATACATGATGGTTTTTCTTTATTTGAAAGGTTTATTTTAAATAAAGAGTATTTCAAAATTAATAAAGATAAAAATCATTATTAAAAAGTTTTTCATAAAGATTATAAAAATTTTAGAAATTAAAAGGAAGGAAATGAATATTACAAACAATATTCCTTACTGCTCTCTGGGAAAGCATGGACAAGAGTAATTGGAAAATAAGTGGGACATTATCAAACCATTCATGTATTCCTTAGAATTTATTTTAATTTTCTAGTTTTCCCCTCTCTTTCTTGCAATATATAGTTCTTTTGATTTACTGCTATATCTTCCTACTCTTCTGGATGATGCAGCTATCATAGAGACTAAGTAGGTCAGGCTCCCTCTTTTCACAGTGCATCTTATTATAAAAGAAAATAGTTGATGAAGAAAAAGGAAACAAATCGTTTTAAATTGTTGTATTGCCTTTGGATTGTGGTATTCCTGGGAAGCCTTGTAGTATTTATGAGATAAGCTTTCCTTGGGAGATGTTAGGAGACAGACAGCTGTCCATATCACAATCATCCATAAGAGGTTAAACATACAGAAGAAGAACAAGTCCCACCTGCATCCACCTTGTGTACTGAAGGATTTCTTGGAAACCCTGTAGCTTTACTTTGATATGTAGTTAAAATGAAAATAAAAAAAAGTAGTTGAGTAGTCAGACTTTTCATCTGTAACATTCTCTACCCATGGCCATTGTAATCACTCAAGTTTTACCTTTGAAAGTGCCCTCATTTTGCTTTTCAATATTTATGAACTCAAGTCTACCTCAGTCTCTCTTCAGAATTAGAGTTGTCACTGTTGTACATGTTGTTCAAATCCTGTACCAGGTCTCATTAGCTCAACATTTTCCCAACAATCAGTCATAGATACTCCTGACCTTTGATAGAAATGTCTGCTGTCTGTGAGCTTCTGGATTTGTGTCTCTAATTAGGTTTTCTGAACACATTGCAACTTCCTCTTTGGTGTCCTATTCAGTCTTTTGGCATCTCTGAAGTAGGCCAAAGGGCATTTGACAAAACATTGCTTGCTAACTTGAGTCAATTAAATTGGCCTTTAAAGATGAAACAAGGAGCAGATATAATTAGGATTTCCTTAGGATGTTGTCATAAGGACTTATCATTATTTTAATGTTTCCATAATTTCCCTAACATTAACTACTTAAAAATAAATTGAGTGACATTTTCACCTTAATACATGACAACTGTAAATGAATTAAATGAGTTGTAAATAAAGAATAATAATGAATCTCCTAATTTATGAACAAACAGTAATTATAGGGATCTCACATTATTTTATTTGTAAGTTTCTTGATACATTCCTACAAAATTAAGACAAATGCTCAAAAATGTCAAAACTAAAACTACTGTTTTGAATTTGTTTTGATCTTCTATTTAGAAAAAAAAACAATTAAAGTAGATTTATTTGTAGATGATTGATAACATGCATAATTGACCCTACATATTCCACTGGAAAACTCCTACAGCTGATAAGAACTTCATTGGTGTGTCTGGATACATATTTAACTCCTAAAACCCAGTTGTTTCCTACTTAAAAAAGACAACTAGATTAAAAAGAATCAAGGAAACAGCACTTTTACAATAAACTCAAAAACATAAACTATCTTTCAGTAACATTAACCAAGCAACTAGAGTTTTATGATAAAAACTTTAAAATATTGTAGAAAGAAATGGAAGATTTGAGAATATGCAAATATTGCCTAATTGTTAATTAACTATTTGTTAATTGATTAGTAGGATTTTTTCTTTTAACATTCCAACCAGTTTTTCCTCCTTCTAATCCTCCTAGATACCTCCCATTTTCTTCTCCTACAGATCTACTCCTACTCTGTTTCCTCTTCCAGAAAAAAACAAAAACAAACAGACAAACAAACAAACAAACAAAAACGGGTCTCTACAAGAGAGACAAAAGCCGGACAGGGCAAAACAAGATACAGTAAGACAGGTGAAAGCCCTCATATCCAGGCTGGACAAGGTGACCCAATAGGAGGAAAGAGTCTTGAGGGCAGGCAAAAGATTCAGTGATATACTCACTTCTCCCAAACTATTATTTTAAAATCATATTTTTACAACTACAGAATAGGTCATTTTTAATAATTTCATACAGTGAAATTATTATTAGATCTCTTTTAAACATAATTTTATGGCAATGTGAGTGGATATAAGAAAATACTGAAGATAATTTTCATTTAATAAAAACTGTCTTTATTCATGTTAACAATCTATATTATATCAATGTAAAATTAAAACTATACAAATATTTTACATATCAATGTTTGATCATTTTAGATAGCATAAAATAATATGAAAATGATAAATTATTAACTATTGTAAAAGCTATGTTGATGTCATAATTTAAGATGATTAAGTCAGTATGTTATAGACTATGGGTGCTCATTTATATTTGTTTTAAGATGTAGACTTCTAATCTAGAAACTTTATAAACTTATTTATTCTGTTTTCCATTTTTTGCTATCAAATAGTGTATAAAAATTACCACTCATATTTAAGCGAATTTCTAAGTCCTAGATTTCAGTTGTGGATCTACCAGTCATTACACTTCAGATGACTTTTCCATACGTATCTAAAGTCTCATAAACTATCTCTGATTTTTGTCTACCTTGCTTTTAGAAAAAGAGTCAGATTTACATTTGCAATCAGTGATATAAAAAATATCTACAGTTTCAATGACCACTGAAAAATGATAGCTGTAAATAGCTTGTGTATACTACAAGTAACATTTCTCTTGGGAATGCTCCAGGACTGTCAAGGTACAGATACAATGCTAAGCACAACACTGGTTGCCATAGGAGTCTTTGCTAAGTAAGAGAAAATATCCGTTAGACCTTATCCTGTCAGATAGTGAGGCCTAGTGAGGGAGCCTGAGCCTTTGCTAGAGTTTAGAGACCTGTCTCAGTGACTTCTCTACTGGAGTGACTCAGTACAACCTGCTTAAGCCTGCCCTTGCCAAGCTACTACTGATGTCTAATAACTTTATTGGCCCTGTCAGTCACCCCAGACCCTTCCTCACAGTTCCCCGCCCCCTAAGTCATCTCACCTCAGCAAAATACCCCACCTCCTCTCTTAACCCTATATAAACAAAAGACTCATACAATGAGTTTCTGCTTTGTCAGACTCCTGGTGGCTTGGGATGGTTATTCCCCAGAAGGGGGAGATCAGAGCTGGTGATACCATCCAGCTTCAGCCCTGGAGAGTCTCTGGGTTCTCTCCCCTCGCAGAGACCTGCAGACAGAGAGCCAGCAAATACCTGTCAATGACTTTCTATGAGACCCACCAATTTGTAAACCAGATGTGTATGCTTTGTTTTAGCCTGCTTAATGAAACTTTTAGGGTTGTGTGAGAGACAATTGGGTCTACCTGCAGACTCTTGTCTTTTGGGTGTCTGGGTTGTGTGAATCCTGCACTTAGTGTTACAATACATAGCAAAAAGAGACTATTACTTTATTTTGAAGAGACTATTACTTTAAGAAAAAAAAAAACGCCTTCTTCGAAGCATTATGTTAATCTTTGTGCCATTATACAAATAAGTCCAGGATACCTTCTATCTTTATCAAAGGGTGATGCAATTGTTTGGGTGATACCCAAACAATGTGGGTTAGAAGGGGGATGAAGAAAATGACATGTGCTAAAACTCTGTTTTGTTAGCAGAGATTAGAGGATTCATATAAAAATGGTTTCAGTGATTCAACAAATTACCAGTGCTTAAATGACATATACCCTCAGGTCAAAAAATAGTTCTTTAAAGTTGTAATTAGCTTTATTGCATCACCGACTAAGATGAAACAACTAGACTTATAATTGTATGATTCATGTGTACTAACCATAAATGTGTAATAAGGGTATTAAAACATGTTTTAGATATTTATGTATATTGCAGAAGAAAAAAAAAGTAATTGCTTTATTAGTGCATAGGACCCAAATGAAATTAAACTATTAAACTGTTCAAGATGAAACAGGGCATTAGATATGAGACTATCAGGAACACCTATTTGAAACAATCACTCAAAGGAATTAAGAAAGACAGATCACCAGGAACACTCCTTAATTCTCCCTTGGTTTAGTGGATTCTTCCTGAATTCTTTCTTCTCACCTTTGTCTCTCATGGAAATGGAATAATTAGGTTTGTAGACCAGTCCTCATGATGGTATGTGATCACTTTAATCCAATACTTTGACTGACAGGGACAAGGCCTTCATACATGTGCATCCAGTGTACAAACCAAGCAGCAACTATGCCATAGTAGCTGCTAAAGCATCACTAAGAGCACACAGAGACTAAGCGGAATTTTGTCATTCTTTGATTAATTTTTTGGTGTTAGACCTAAAAATGTTTTCAATTCACTTTGAAGATGTACTTTAATTTGAGCTTTAAAAACCCAATCATCCCATTTAGTTCTTCGGTAAGGAAAAGTAGAATTCTATAATGATCTTTGTGCATGTATAATGATCTTTGTAACTCATGTAAATATTAAATGTATATATTTGCCTTCCTTTCTACTATAAGATTACTATCACCACACCAAAAAAACCTATAAATATTTATATTTATTTCTTCCTATCAATAAATCTGAATATTACTGAAATGAAAGTAAGTAGACTTTAATTTATTGAAATGATTGAATGAAATATTAGTCTAAACTAATCACCAAATAAGAATCCAGAATTATAAGATCATGGGTATATAATTCTATTAGCCCTGTAATATGATGTTGACGTTTGAAAAAAATGACTATCTTTAAGAAATAACTTATATGACATTTTTGTTTGTCCTGGCTTTTGTTTGTTTGTTTGTTTTAATGGTGTCTTTTCATATAGGCCTGGCTAGACTGAAGCTCACTATATAGACCTCAAAGTAGTCTTTAACTAACAAATATCAGGTTGCCTATGCCTCCTGAGTGCTGTAGTTAAAGGTATGAAGCATCATGCTGGCTAGAACATTTCTGCTTTATAATATGAAAAAGTTTAAGGAATCATTACATAACAGTGGGAATATAGTTAGTCAAACACATAAGGGGAAGTTGGTAATGAAACTGCAATGAATAAAGAAATAGTTCATAACCTGAGTTTATTAACACTAAGGTAAATCAAATACTCTTAAAAACTCACAGTATTACTTTAAAGGAGAGAAAAGTACTTAGTACAGTGTATTTCTACTAAGTGATAAAACAAAAAGAATTTAAATAAGCGTAGCAAATTGCTTGCTAGCTCTAGTGTTTTATTTTTAACAATTTATTAGAATGTCCTAATTCACTGGTTTTGATGGTCTATTGCCCATCTGTTCCCACATGTTAGGCTGTTTGTGTCTATTTTCATTAAGATATCTCATATGTTTTTTTTTAAATTGTGCAATTAAAAACTGGAAGCACTATACCATCCTCACAGTTTAGAAAACCCTACATATCTCTTCTAATAGATATCTTTAATATTTATTTATCTATCACCACCTATCTATCCATTTATCACATTTTTCTCTCTTCTCTGACCCTTCTTCCATCTTTCTCTTCTTCTATTACCCCTCCATCCTTCCTCCTTTCCCTTCTCCCTTTTTTCCTTCTTACTATCCTTTCTTCCTTCTCCTTATCTTCTAACTTACATTATCACCCTCACCTCTTTTCTTTCAGGGATATTTGAAAACAGTGTCTGGTCTCAAACTCACTACCCTCTTACAGGGATCTCCTTCCTGTTGAGATTATAGTATGTAGCAACATGCCCAACTTGAAGACCTTTTTCCATTTTTCAGATAAAAGTCAAGCTGCTTCGATTTCATGTTAGTTGTTTTTAACTTATCTTCAAAGAGTCATGACTGCATACTTTTGTGCCAGTATTTACAGGATAATGACTAAGCTCCTTCCATAGTTCTTTTCATGAGTTTTGTTCACTGATATTTATTTGGTTGCTGTCTATTGGCTAAATTTATATTAAAGGAAAATGGGATAACCTTAAAGCATTCCCTAGTAAGTGGCAGTGCTGGAGCTTGGGTGTAACTCATTCATCAGGGTGAACTTATCACCTGAGCATGTAGCTGGCTGTCATTGTGCTACATGCCCCATTCCTTTGTAGACTGCAGAAATGATCTCTAAATGCAAAAGACTTACTTTTTTTCGACATTTCTATAACATGACTGCATGTGTCCATTAAGAAAAGGGTAAGGGTGCACTCTTCTGTTTTTCTTGACTTAGAGATATTATATTCCATACCTCACTATGAAGATCATATCGTAAAACACTGGTAACCTCTAAATATTTCATATATTGCAGATTAACCAGATTCTTTCACCATAGCACCAGAATGTGCATTTCCATCAGCTATTAAAATATTTCTGCAGATATCAGTTTGAAACACAATAAAAGTCTTTGGACACGAGTGGGGCAGATGTTAACCTATACCTTCAGCACATGCTTGCTTGTTCTTTCTTGTCACAGCCAACAGAGAATGTCAGTTCCTATAAATTACAACAGATTGCCTTGACCGTTTGAATCTTTTATTGCAAACCTGTCCAGACAGAATACTAAGACTGTTTTTAAAAATGAAAACAAACAACCAGATATATAGTAACAACATAAAATATTTTCTGAAACATAAGTAAGTGCCACCAACCAAAGACAAAACTGGAGGGTCTCCTTTACCACAACCCTTTGCCCAAGCTACATTTTCTGCATTATGGTTAAGATTTTCAGATTTGGTGACATCCAATTTGGTTCAGATTATTATGAGCTCATTTTATGCTTTTAAATTTTATTTGATGTCTATGTGATAAAGCTTTTTGATATGAAAATGAAGAAAAGCACAGCAATTTTTTAGTGATTTTGTAGTATTTAAGTAAGGTATGTTTCTCAAATATTTAGCTACTTGTCACATGTGTGTGAGCTTCATGTATGTTAAACATGGTAAATAAACTGACTTAGTCCTTGGCTTAGACTTTGCGCTCTGTGTGAGTGACAAAGGCCTGTTTTCACTACCTCACCACACATGTCTACTGTGCACCAACACTTGGAGAAACTGAAAAAGTCATAATGAATAGAACAAATGCTAACCTGAAATTCTGTTGAGATCACAGTAAGAGCATATGGCCCACTGAAGATAGCTTATTTGTTGTTATATATGTTAGAATCAAGAAAGTAAATTAAAATGGACGGCCCTTCACAGTTTTCATTTAGAAAGTTTTCAGAGAGGTTTTTGGTAATATTTATGTCTGGATTCCAAAGCCATGGTTGATGTCTACTCTCCGTATCATTTATTCTCTTTTTAATCATAATTAGATACTTCAAGCATGCTTATTCTTATTTACCTTACAGATTTATTGGCCTGCTGCAAAGGAACGAGTGGAACTATGTAAATTAGCCGGGAAAGACGCCAATGTAAGTGTGGAAGTTTAAAATTACCTCCTCAAATTGGATAGTAATAGTGTAGTAAAGGTTTACATTCATTTTTTATTGAATTAATAGCATTAGTAGGCTACGTTTACTACTAAACAAAGATTCATTGTAAAGATTATTATGGTAAACATCAGGTTGTAAAGGGAGTTTGTAGCCCAAAATTTGAAAGTAGAGGCAGGAAAATTAGATTCTCAAGGCTAGCCTCTGCAATATAGTGAGTTTGAGGGTAATCTGCACTATGTATAAACCTGTTAAAAAAATTCAGAAAGTGTGACAAAAAGAAAGATTAATATATAGGTATAAATTATCTCCACCTTACAAAAAGCAACACTAATATCCACAACAGTCCAAATATGGAGAAACAATTTACTCTAACATATTAATTCTAAATATTGTAGTTTTCTTCAGAAAATTAGATTAGAAGCAAATCAAAATGTTTGAATATAAATCACCAGGAAAAATTGCATTTCTCTGGATGTATAATTGCTGTTTGTATACATTTACTTGTAATTTGTTAAAAAATGTTAATTAACACTTATCATCATAAATTTGCAGCTTTTATTTCCTCTTCTCTGAGGTTGGATTTATAGCACACATGTGACTTCTTTTGAGTGGTGACACAGAAACAGCAAGAATGGGCTGGAGATGAAAGGAGGAGGATTCTGACTTAAGAATTATAAGCAACTACTCTAAACTTTAGTGATTACACAGAATTACTAGTCAAATACACACACATGGTCTTACTAGAAAATTCTGAGAGTATGGTAGCTCTCACTATTACAATACTATCATTAGGAGGTCTCGAAAAGAAGGATTGCCACATATTCAAGGCCAGCCTGAGATACAGATGCTCTCCTCTCTTAGGAAATGAAACCAATGAAATGGAAAATTCAGGCTGAAACTGCCACATAAGCCACTGCAGGTCCTCAGTCAGGTAGACTGACCTGTTTGTGTTTGCTGGGTCGTGTCTGATGACTCTCACAGTAGGTGGGTATAGTACTGCAGGCTTCCCATTGCATTGCCTGTTGTGTCTGCTGAACCCTGGTATGTCTTTCACTGTCTCCTTCCTCATCCACGTATTCCTATCAGGCCAGGTGCTCTGTGTTGGGCCCTGACTTCTTGCACTGTATTGATGGGTGTAAACATTATTTGTGAGCAAATTCCTGAACTTCAATCAAGATGATCCGAAGTCCCCATCTTGGGTCAAAATGTGAGCATCTCCTGGATTCTTTTGAAGTATCCTCTAACAGTAATAATGCTGAAAGTTAATCAGTGCTTTGTTACATACGTATTAATGATAGTGCCCATTATGTGAATGTATAATTACATTGAGAAGTAAAGATGATTACACTATATCCCTAAATACAAGATACAAGATGTGTTCAGAAACATAAAGACTAAGAATAGGAATCAAGTTGCCTCACTCACTTATTTATTTATTTATTTATTTATTTATTTACCCAATAAAAAAGAGTAGCCAGTTGGTGTTGCCTATAAGTACAGCTACCTAGATCCTAGCAGTAGTGGGATTAGAAACTGACAGCTAGCCTGAGATATTTAGTGAAACTATCTTAAGATAAAGAGGGCTAGAAATACAGTTTACTAGCAGCACGCTTGGCTAGCATGTATAGGACCTATATGTAATCTCACAAACTGTTAAAAATAAGATAGAGCAATAAAACAAAATTCCAGAGTCTGTATGTGTATTCCATATAACTAAACCATAAATGGGCCCACCAAAGCAGAGTCTGACCCACATTATCACTTTTTGATACTACGTGTCCAAAGCACAACAATCCAAACAAAGTAAATATGCAGTTGTACCTTATTTTATATTCCATTAGCTTTAAATATCATCCCTTTGAGACAAATTTAGGTTAACAAGAATATGTTAGTAAATCTAATAGAGGACAGTTTTACATTGACTGTACTAGAAAGAAGGAGATTATACTTTTCTGAAATATATTCCTCTTTATCCTCTGCCATGAATGGCTTCTCCCTATTCAGTATCCCCACACTGAGCAGATGCCCATGTACGAAAAAACAAACAATTCTTTATAGAATTATGGGGATTAAATAACTTGGTTATAGCATATGACACTTTTCAAAATAATTTGTCAGTCAGTAGAAGTGTAGCAGAACAACTGTGAATTTTATATTTGCAAATCATCTATATTGAGTGTTTGATAAAGAATAGGGAAAGAAAGATTTCTCAATTTGCTACAGTAAACTAATGTCAGTTTTCCCGTGGGTTAGAGGAGAGATGCCTAATGAATGCATTGTGAGAGTGTTCTCATTCTCCCTTCTGTATGTTCACTAAGTTACACAGTAACTTCATTACTTCTCTGTTCAGTCAGGTCAGGGAGAGGAGGCAACATTATCTGGAGGTGATCCATAAGCCAGGTACTTGTGAGGTAATAATTACATTTAACTTTTAAGCACAGCTACTGCTAACCTTGGATTAAAGAGTTAGGGTATTTTCCCCCTTTTTTACAAAAGTCTATAAAATTTGACAGGAAATCAAGCAAACACAAAGGGTTATTTTCAGCCATCCTTTTAAGGCACTGATCTATTTTAGAGTTGTTGATAACTATCAGTTTCATATCAGTTACCTCATTAAAGAACTACTTCCAATACTTATAGTTGTAATCTCATTTAATCCCCTTTCTATATCACATACCAATTCAATAGTGAAGCTAGAAACTGAATCTGAAAATCTGAACACATGCTCTATAATGCCCTAACACTATAAAATACACATATCAAATATCTATTTTTTCAACTCGTTACTTAATATAACCATAGCATCGATTCTCATTTGAACAGTGTTGCATGGATTCTGACCAATGGAAACTGAGACACATCTGTGGTTTCATTAACTTCTTTTCTTGCCTCTATATTGCCCTCTCTTTCCCTCCTTTCTAGTAATTTTTACCACCTCCAAAGAGATGTTTAGAATTAACAAGTCTTTGGAAAGACTATTCATTTACACAAAGGTACTATATAACTGAAAAATAGTCAATTATTTACCATAAGATAACTAGTTGTGATGGGCAGGGAATGAGAAGTGGAAAGGGTGGGGACATTACACTCTCTTGAACAGCCATCCAGATTAATCCAAAGAAGGGGAGAATAATGGGAAAAGAGCTGATAATAGTTTGTTTTTATTTTGAACAAGGGTGGTTAAGAAAGATACTAAGGAAATGCTTCCGTCTTATCTATAAAGCTTGAATTAAACTGCTTAAGGTATGAACCAATCAATACCCCCAGAGCTCCCAGAAGCTAATCCACCAACCAAAGAGTACACAGGCTGGAGGGACCCTTGGCTCCAGCCACATTGTAGCTGACCACAAGAGGATGGCCTTGACAGACATCAGTGAGAGGAGAGGCCCTTGGTCCTGTGAGGCTCATTGTTCCAGTGTAGAGGAATGCCAGGACAAGGAAGCTGGAGTGGGTGGGTTAGTGAGCAGGGGAAGGCGGGATGGGCTACGGGATTTTCGGAGGGGAAATGAGGAAAGGGGATAACATTTAAAATGTAAATAAAAAATATCTAATTAAAAAAAAAAAGAAAGAAAGCAACATGAGGTTAGCCTGGGCTATTTGGCAGTTTAGCCACAAAGGTACCAGCCTTGACAGTAAGAGATTACAGAGAGAAAAGACATCTTTCAGCTATAAAATTCTGTAATTATATACTCGTCTATATTTACTTTTTAGGAAAGTCTAAAACTAAGTGAGTTTATTGTCACAGCTCAGTAAGTTGTATCTGAGAAAATAAGGAGCCTCCTGTAGATATAACCCCAGGCCTGCGATCACTAGCAGGGACAGTTAGTGCAGTCTGCATTCTTGAGCTTTATTTACTGAATTTCAGGATGAAATCACTGCATACACAGTCTTTTCTAGCAGAGTGCCATAAGCCTTTCCCAAGCCATAAATGTTTTATGAGGCCATTTTCAAAAGTAGCTCCGCATTCCTTTACGCATCATTTCATCAAGGTTCTATTGTTCAATTCTTGGTACATATCCAGTATTTCCTGCTGCAAATGATGCTGCATGTGAGAATCCTGGCATATAAATATTGTGATCGTTGACTACTGACTACTCTTTTGCAAGTTAAGGACTTAAAACTTCCTGTGCCCATGTAGGGAAATTGACCTCCAATAAGTAGATGAGGCACTCTAAATACAAGTCCATGGTTAGAATACACATTTTCCCATGCCCGGGCTATTAATAGTGATGTTTTAGTTCAAAATACAAGTACTCAGTATTTTTTATAATTGTAAGAGTGATTCCTCTAATGACTAATTATTGCAGCTCCTTATATCCTTTGCTATATTTTACTTATTATTTACAAACTTATAAAATACAGACATGTATGTGTGTTTATGTTATTGACAGGAGCTTATGTGACATATGTTTAAGAGTGTTACAAAGATTACACTCTTTCTCTCATATAAAGTGTTCACCAGTTTCCTTGGTATTCAAATTTTTAATATTCAAATAGGAATATCTGTCATTCTTTTCCTTTAACATTTTTCCTTTTATTTTTTTTTACTGTAATAGATTATTTTCTTCATATATATTTGTATTGATAGATTTTTTAAAGCAAATTTGTACATTTGTATTTTAATACTCTTATTTTGTTGGAATTTGTATATTTATACATGTATGTATGTATGTACATACATACATACAAATTAGAATATTCTAAGGTCTCTCTCAGAAGTTTTCTTCATATAGGGTTGAATCTGAGAAATGCATTTGGGGAAGGATCACGAGAATGTAGATCAACACGAGGTGTGATGACCCATGTTTTTAATCTCCTCATATAGGAGGTTCAGGTACGAGAGTCTGTAATTCAAGGTTAGACTCAGCTACATGGCAAGTTCAAGGTCAGCTTGAGATACATAAAACCTCAGTCTCAAATTTAACAGAATAAAATCAAATGTCACAATATTATGAAAAATACATTCAAGGGTAAAAACAAACCTTAAGGCCCTTGGGGAGAAATCAGTGACACAACATTGATGCATTATGTTCGAGGCCTTCCTAGCTTTGGGTTCAATTCCCAGAATTGCAAAAAGAAAGCTAAACACATCAAGGACTTCCAAATCAGTGAGTGTCTTCTCATAGTTCATACAAACGACTCAACTTAGATTTTGTGAGTTGTCTGAGTTACATATTAAGCTATATTTGTTTAATTTGGAGTCAAAGATTCAAAGTTCCTCTAGTTTGTTATTGTATGTTTATCATCTTGAATAGAAAACACATTTTTAATTCACATTAGTAGACTTTAATGCAAATAATAATTTAATTTTTACATCTTTCTCATTTCTATGTATATGGATAAAGATAAGATGCGAAATGTTAAAAATTATAGTATTCCTTGAGAGAATTTCGAATTTCTTTTGGATTGATGACTGTGCCCAGTAGTCAGAGTGATTCCTGCCAAGCCTGAGTGAACACCTAGATTCAGTCCCCAAGAATGCACATGGTGAGAGCAAAGAACAGGATCTTGAGATCTCACCTCTGTCAAACGTGCGTGCACCGTGGACCCAGGAATTGTTCACAACAGCACTTGCAAACATACATTATATACAGACCGACAGCTTCAAAGGGTACGATAAATAAGGTATGATAGATAATAATCATAATAGTTGATTCTTATTTATTGTTCATATCCCACCACACACACACACACATACATACACACACACACACACACACACACACACACACACTCATCACACACACAGAGACATGTCTACTTTCCAATAGGAGCATTTGGCTTGAATGAAAATAGAATTAGATTAGAAGAATAAAGAAAACGAGAGAAACTTAATGCTTTAGCAAACTATACCTTTTTGCATGCAATTGCCATTGTGAGCAATGGCTGACAAGCTAGCCAGTTCAGGGAAAGTTTAAAAGGCTGCTTCTCAAAGCTATCATTCTTCATGCCTCAGAGAATTACCCACTATCAGTAGCCTAGACAGTCACGGAATGAATTAAACCAAGTTAATTATTGATCCTACCATTTAAACAAAACTTTGAAGCCTTGTGCACAAAAAAGCAGCATATAATCTCTAAGATTTAAAAATGTGTAGACATTAATTTAAAAAAAGGTCATTGTAAAGTACCCTGAGTAGGGGTTGTTTGAATGTGTGCCCTGGGCAAAATGTAAAGTCATAGATCTTATCATTTTCCAATCTAATCACAGCCTCCTTCCTTTGGTAACCAATGCTGCCCCTTAGGGAAACTCCCTCTGTCAGCACCCCTCACAATCCTTCCACAAAGCAGGGATGGCATTTTTGTGATCTATTGCAGGTAATTCAGGACTTAGGCATGCTGTATTCTATTTCTTGTCAGCCTAGCAGGAAAGTTAGTCATAAAATTAAAATGACTCCCAGAGATGTTAATGTTGGGGAATAACTTAAATATAACCCTGGGTACTTTGTTTTGTAATTATTGAAATATCAGATACATATCTAAAACTTTATGCTTACCCCTATTTGCCATTTCACACAATGACATATCATTCAGATTTTATAACTTATATCTGGGAGGGAAATTGTTTTCTTTTCTTATACAAGTATTTCTTTAAGCTCCTTCAGAATTGCCATCTGAATTCTATGTGTTAACATGGAGCATCAGGTAAAATGATTATATGGCTGTCAATGAGCGAACACCAGATCATTCTAGCTGTACAGTTTCTATCCCCACCTCTCTATTGTTGCTGATAGAGAAGAAAATTTGAGAGTAACTCGACAAATAGGCAGAAGTGATGTGAAGAAGTTTGGGGGATGTAGAAACCTCCCATCATAATCAAGATGTCATGGCTAAAATTTATTCAGTAATTAAAATGTTTACATTTTTGTGCTGAGCTTTCTCCTGTTACTTTGTCTCCATTGTTCAAAACCATTAGTGAGTACATTTTCCTATGAATCCATCCTCTCAAGTTAGCCATCCTAGCACTGACATCACCACTGTTCTTTTTGTAATTTTTTGATTGTTTAAACATATTTTCATATTTTAAAATGTATTTTAATTAATTAATTTATATTAATATATTTATATATATATATGTACTTAAGATCCTAAGACCGCCCCCACACATATAGATTCTCCCCCCATTCCCACCACCTCCCTCCTCTCCTACTCCCATCATCCCCAACAATCTTTCCAGCACATCAAGTCAGCACAGGACCAACTAGGTACACCCTCTCTCTCCCACTGACGTCAGATGAAGCGGCTCAGCTAGGGGAATGGTATTCACAGACAGGTAACAGATTCAGAGATAGCCACCACTTCAATTGTTAGAGATGCTCATGAAGACCAAGTTGCACTTCTGCTACGCATGTACCGGGGACTAGGTCCAGTCCATGCTCACCCTTTGGTTGGTAAATTAGTCCCTGAAAGCCCCCAGCGGTTCTGATTAGTTGACTCTTTTGGTCTTTCTATGGAATACTTGTCCTCTTGTGGTCTCCCAGTCCTTCCCCTCAACTCTCACATAAGATTCCCCAAGCTCAATCTAATGTTTGCCTGTGGGTCTCTATATCCATTTCCATTAGATGTTGATTGAAGCCTCTCAGAGGACCTTTAGTTATATTCCTATCTGCAAGCATAACAGAATACTGTCCAGGATTGGTTCTTGCCCATGGGTGGGTCTAAGTTTTGGCCAGTTATTGGTTGGCTATTCCCTCCATCTTTGCTCTCTTTTGTGCCTGTACATCTTATAGGCAGGATACATTTTTGGGTGAAGGTTTTGTGGGTGGGTTGCTGTCCTTATTCCTCCTATGGGAGTCTTGCCTGGCTACAGGAAATGGCCAGTTCAGGATCCATATCCCTTCCTGCTAGGAGTCTCAGCTGAGATACCCCGGGACCTCTCCATACTCCCTCCATCCCAGGTCTTTGGTGTTTCTTAGAGATGGCTCTCCCTCTGATTTCTGTCTTCTCTCCCCTGCTCTCCCTACACATGATGTTTATTTTATGTGAATATTTGTATACCTGCTTCTCTGTATGTATACTGTGTGTGTGCAGTTGTCTAAGGCAGCCAGAAGAAGATGTCAGACCACATGGAGCTCGACTTACAGGGGTGTTAGATTTCTGTGGTAGTGTAGAGGCAAAAATAGCTGGGAATCTAACCTTCAACAGAAGGGAATATGTTTATTAACACACAAAACAAAAGGTCATCTCTCTCCTGCACAAATTTAGGGGTCTGCAAGAGATAAAAGCTGGTTGCAACCCTTGTGTATGGATGGGTGAGGGGCTTAAGAAGGAGGAAATTGCTGGAGCCTTAAGGGGCTATGTACCTTTCCTGCAGCCCCTCCTTCCTGATATGATTTACCTAAAACAAGACAATCCTTCCTGGGATGAAGGATTACAGTTGAGTAAGGTCGATGTTGTCTGTTACCTAGTATGAATCCTGAATCACACTGCCTAATTCATAGTCCCTCATGCTGGGACACCTGTACATGGTGAGCCTCTAAATATGGGTTCTGGGAACATCTTCTGTATTTAGGATCTGCCACTGCCCAAGAGGGACCATGATTAACTGGTGAGGAGCTGATTGCTGGGCAGACGTGAGGAAATTGAATTTCTCCTGAAGTTTCTGACTTTTTAATTGAACACTTGCCTGCCTTATAGACAAGAAAAATATCTAGAGTGGCAATGTTCATACACATTTCTTTAAGTCTGTGAGGTCATGCAGTGTTTCCATTTGGGCATGATATCATTTACTTCTAATCCCAGTATATCAAAGGCTAAGGTTGGAGAGATGTTCTGAACTTAAAGGCAGCTTTGTTGAATTCCTTACAGGCCTTGCCTACACTGTGAGATTGTCTCTCTTAAATTAAAAAAAAAATAAATTGCTTCCAACAATTTTATAGAAATAAAAATTCAGTTGCAGTAGGTAAACTTAATATGAGATATAATGACATGAATGTGTATTCTAAAGCACACAGAATTGCTATTTACTAGTAATAGTAGTAAAATTATACAAAATAATTGTAAAGATAGTGAAAATGTAAAGAAAATTGTAGATTTAAATATGTGTAAACTAAGAATGTGAGTTTTACATATTTATCTGACATAAAAATGTTTATGTGAAAATGGAAGAAAGAACCACAAGAAATTATTTGATTAGAAAGACTTCCTGACCTCTAAAAATAAACTCAAAGATAGAGAAGCAGATGTACAAGGTACATGTTGGCCCAGTGTTTTGATTGGTGAAGCTTGGACAATAATTGTTATAGACAGGACCCTCAGGCTCTGGGCTATGTCTTCATATCAGAGTAAGAGAGACCTTGTGCTCTGTTGTAACTTGTGTGGTTCCTAGACTGTGTATACTCAGGCACACTGTGCCTCATTGAATACAATTACAGTGTTTGTGTCCTAACATATTAGCTACACAATTATTACTTCAAGAAGTTTTCACATGACTCCTTTAGCCACTGTGTCTGTATGTGCTTTTCTGCTTTTTAAGTCAAGTTTTCAAAGGTTTTTTTTTTTTTTATAAATCTAATGTATTTTTTATTTCAGATAACTGATGTACCCTAAAAACAAGGAATATGAAGGATTATCTTTTTGCCATATAATAATGCTTCTCATTTTTTTTACCCTATAGACAGAATGTGCAAATTTCATCCGTGTGCTTCAACCCTATAATAAGACTCATGTCTATGTGTGTGGAACTGGAGCATTTCATCCACTGTGTGGATATATTGATCTTGGAGCCAACAAGGAGGTAATGAAACAATAGAAAATATAATTTACTGTACTACCTTATTATATAATGCCTATACCACAAAGTATAGACATTTGAATATAGAGAAAACATACCTTAAGATCTGTACAAGAATTCATGTTTCTAAATATTTTATAGTTTATTCATTAATACATTATACATATCTAATAAGTGTTTTTTATTAAAAGTTGTTGTGAGAGAAAATTTACAGTATGGTTTTTGACGGTACATATACCTTCATTTTCCCTTTTAGTGATATCTGTACATGCACATATAAATTTAGATATATATTTTTGTTATGATGCTCTAAAATGCATTATATATTTGATCTTATAATGTACTTAAATATTATAAAATTTTCATTTGATCCTTTAAAGATGACCTCATACATTTATTAATAATGGTGGATAGTAAGTAAAGAGAACTTGAATAGTCTCTTGACTCTCTCATTCACTCATATTGAAATCATTATGTTTTCTGGGCTAAATTAATGAGGTGGAATTAAAGGATGTATTAGTTAAGACTAATTTATTACAGAAATCAATGGGCATTTCTAATAAATGAGGAACATTCAGATTTCACAATTTTAACTTAATATGAATTTCTTAAGTGCTCTGTGTCCTAGACTGTCATGTGCATTGCATGCATTCCCTCCCCTCCCCCCACCTTCCACTCCCCACTTCCGGACATTACAAACACTGAGATTAGTTAGCACCATTGTAACTCCTAATATTTAGGTTAGTAAAAATTATTTCTGGTGGTCTAGTACAAACAGACCGACTATGATATGAAGCAGGGCCATAAGAATCGCAAGCCAGGGTGACCAGCTGAGCTTTAGACATGTGGTCTATCTTTCCTTTGTAGACAGTGCCCTCATGTTTATGCATGCATTTCTTACGTATAAGCATACGCATTTGCAGTCTGTGTGCTTGAGAGTGAAGTCTGGGCTTACAAAAAGAAGTTTCTTTATGTCAATTAAACTAATTCATGCAGAGATTAAAACTACAACTGAGGCCAGAGAGGTTTTCCTCTCTTAACTACTTCCTCTAACCAGCCTAAACTCAACTGTTTGAAAATAAAGCAATCCTGATAGTTAAATTCTGAACCACTGGGAGATTTGGCAGTGGAATCCATCATTCTCTGTTGCTGGTGCAATGTTCTCCTTTGATGACTCATGGCGCAGGGTATAATTACAGGAGCATCCACAGCTTATGTGTGTGTTTAGGCTTAAAGGAGAAACTCACAACCTGCCCAGAGAAGCAAACAGTGTGCTCTAACTCTTAAAGCTCAAGCTTGCTGAAAGGGAGTTTAGCTGTAGCTAATTACTTAGCTTGGGACTTGTCAAGAAGCAGGCAGTCCAATTTACACATTTTTATAATAAGAGATTTATGAGAGCAAAGTTCTATAGAGACTGACTTTCCGCTGGTCTGGTGTCTTCGTCATACGTGACTCACTAATTTTATGTATTGTTAATTCCCACAAAGTTTCCTTTTAGAAGTTTAGGGACCGTTTCCATTTTAAATAGATACGCTATTTGAATGGGATAATTGAATAAATAAGCTGAAGAGAATGGGGAGAGTGTATGCAGAGGGCTGCGGGGAGCCACCCTTGGGGAGGTACAATGAAGGGCAATCAGTGTGACTGCGACAGTGAAAGGAAGAAAGAGGCAGATCTAAGATGAAGCACAGGGACTTGGAAGGTGATG
This sequence comes from Apodemus sylvaticus, assembly GCF_947179515.1. Classification (NCBI taxonomy): domain Eukaryota; kingdom Metazoa; phylum Chordata; class Mammalia; order Rodentia; family Muridae; genus Apodemus; species Apodemus sylvaticus. The sequence goes on along the minus strand of NC_067473.1, from coordinate 16,496,466 downwards.
CTTGTCCTGTGTAGTTTTAAAGTCATTCATTTCCAGGGACCATAGCTGGACTCCTAGCCCACCCAGCCAGCTTATCTCAATCAGCATCCAGCATAGCCAGTACTGACTGGGCTTCTCTCTCTACCTACCTTTCCTCTGGGAAGGGTTGCATTACCAGCCCACTCCCAGGGTCCTAGAATCCATGGATAAAGGACACACAGACAACGTTATTATTTTAGAACTTGCCTGCTAGGTACAATTGCCAGGCACGGAATCTCCTGCCTGGAAAGGCATGCCCTCATCGATTCTTATCTCCATTTCCTCCTGCCCTAAACTTACTGGCTTGGATCATCTAACTGCCGCCAACATCCTTGGTCTCCGCTCCTACTGGAGGGCGCAGGTTCAAGGTGCCCTGAAACGCGATTTGAATGCTGCTTTCTTCTCCTTCCAAAGCATGGCCAAAGAGCTCTTCTCTCTTTCCTTGCACATGCCGTTTTGCTTCTGCAACCTGGAAGTCCCATCTGTACCTTCTGCCCAGCAATTGACTCCCAGCTTTCTTTACTGATATATCAAGAGCCAGTTACAGAACTTAGCTACAGAACCTCCCCTTTACAGATGCTATTTACTGAGATAAGACCTGGCCTGTAGGGAACGTAGCGAGTTAATAATTGCACATTCTACATTTGAACATGGCGCTTCAAATGGATCCTAATGTGAAGCGGTTGTGACTGTCAACAGCTTCAAACAACAGGTTTAAGTGCCAAGTTTGACTATTTACCAGTTCCAAGACTTTGTGCACATAGCATAAACTTCCCAAGCGTTTGTTTATTCAGTCATGTGTGATGATAACGAGAGCGAGTGCATATAGAGTTATTTTAAGTATCAAGTAACACCGTGATTGACAACATGATTGCCACACATTTGAACTCCCAGAGACTGAGGCAGGACATCCAGGGCCTGCATGGCTCTGCACCAGATGGGACACTCGAGGTGAAAGGAAAAGTGGACACATGCTCCATCCCTAACCCAGAAGTTATCTCCAATCAAATAACCAAGTTAGTTTTCTGCAAAGCACTCTCACTGGGAAAACAAACTACTCTTAAGGGTGGCGTAGACTGCATGCCCAGCAGTAGCTGGCCAACAGAAAAGAAACTCAAAGGCATCTTTGGCGGTTCCTTGTCTCATAAGTATCTTACATGCTTTTTACCCTATATGCAATTTTCATATATTCTGGCTCCTAGGATTTTTATGGGATTTATGAGTGTTCTAATGAGTCAGTCTCTTCTTCCTTCCTGCTCTTGGATTCGTTTCCTTCCATTTGATTGTTTTTCCCAATTCCAAAGCATAAGCTTTCATTTTATCTTGTTTTGTTATTTTAATATTTTATTTATTTTAATTTCTTTTATTATGCCTTAGAAGCCTGTTTGTTTTCTAATGAGAGGCATAAAGGGGATGGATCTGCTGGGAGGGTGATAGAGAAGAACTAGGAGTAGAGAGGGGAATCAATAATCAGGCTTTACTGGATAAGAAAAATATATATTTTTTAAAAAAGGGGAATTTAGCATGTTTTGGCATATTTTAGTATTTACTCATTAGGTATAAGAATATAGAAAGGTAATGTGATACAACCCCACTACACACACACACACACACACACACACACACATACACACATATACTCTCTCACACACACATGCCCGCACATACATTTATATAATTTATAATATAATGCTATATATTGATATAACTATATCCTAATGTATAGTACATAAACACACATGATGTTCTAGAACATTGAGTACATTTTAATGACTATTTACAAAGTGGCTTTGGCAAGCATGGCAGTATACACCTATGATCTCAGTAGTTGGAAGGTGGATGTAGGAGGATCAGAAGGCATCAAAGACAGTCATGACTACATAAACAGTTCCAGTCACACTGGGCTGTATAAGACTGAGCCTCAATTATAAGCAAGCAACTGAACCAGCAAGGAAGGAAGAAGGACAAAAGAAAAAAGAAAAGAGAAAAAACTGAAAGCAGAGGTTGCCCCTGTAGAACTTAAAGAGCTCAACATTAAGTGGGGTGTGTGCTGGTTTTCACAGTGCTTTACATGGCAATTAATTTTTCCCTCTGAGCCTTTTTATCTATGGAATGTGGTTTTAAACTTTTTTAAATTACATTTTAATTTGAGTGTGTGAGTGTGTGCATGTGTATGTTTATGTGTGTGTGAGTGAATATGTGCGAATGTGAGACTGTGTGTGTTTGTGTGTGTGTGTGTGTGTCTATATGTTTGTCTGTGAGAATGTGCATGCATATGTAGGTGAGTCTGTGTAAATTAGTGTGTATATTTGTATGTGTGAGTGTGTCCTTATTTGTGTATATGAATGAGTGTATGTGTTTATATATTTGTGTGTGACTATGTGTGCATGTGTATACGTGCGTATGTGTATATGTGTGCTGTCACATATGTACTGTGGAGCATATGTAGAGGTCAAAGTTCAATGTTGGGGAGCAGGTTTTGCCCTTCCACAATGTGAGTCCTGAAGTAGGACTCCAGTTACCAGGCTCTGCAATATCTACTGAGCCTTTTTACCCACATAGTCATCTTACAACTCTAACAATATTTCTATATATGCAGTCGAATGAGATATATTTTATGTGATTAATTAAACTAAATGGATTATGTTAAGCATATCTTACAAAATGGAAGTTTAGAAACTTGGAAGGCTTATGTTCTTCTGATTGTCTCAGTAAGTGTACTGAATCATCAGTTAATTTGATTTTCTTTCCCTAGAGCTGATTCAGGGAGACTTGCTTTCTTGCTGTGTCCTCCAAGAGATTACAGGAAAGTTATTCTCTTCAGTTCCCATAAACACAAAAATTGGGGCTTCTCTTTGAAATGTAATAGTATTTATTATATTTAAAAACAAAAGTCTAAGCAATTCTTAGCTTATCTAGTACTAGCCATTCTTCTAGTTTTTATTCTATTTTATTTTTGAGGGATATATATATAAATATATATTCACCAGATCTACCCCTTTCAATCTGTCATTAGAAAACAAACAGGCTTCTAAAAGTTTATAATGAAATAAATTATATCTATCTTTCTTTTTGTCTGTCTGTGTTTCTGTCTGTCTGTTTTTCTGCCTGTATGTGTGACTAACTGATCTGGAACAGAATTTAATTTCCCTTTCCAGTATCGCATTTGATGCCTTTGCGTCAACAGGTCTGTTTGGCCAGTGGAAAATAACTTGCTTTTAGTGACAGGTAAACATCTGGAACAACCATCATCTACAGCCCTGCCTCTGCCCTGCCCTGCTCCCAGGCACTCCCCACTCACAGTTGGGAAGCATAAGTGCATTCTTGCTGGGACATTTTTTTGCCTAGGATCCACGATTACTTTGCCTTAGGCATTATCCCATTGAGACTGTATATCCCAGTACATTGTTAGATCCATGAGTCTGAAATTATGAGACTATTTTAGTTTCTGTCCATAGCTGTATGACACTGAGCAAAGGACCTGGCACTTCTGCCTTCACAGTGCTGGGTCTAAAGCTGGATGAATGATTTGTTGGGACAGACTTGCTCTGCTTCGCCTTAGCTGTCCTGGAACCTGCCCTGTAAACCAGGCTGGCCTTGAACTCAGAACTCAGATATCTGCTTGCCTTTACCTCCTGAGTGCTGGGATTAAAACCATGCACCACTACTACCTGGCCAAAGCTAAAATTCTATGGCAGGTTTGGGGTGAAAATTCAGTAGACAATCTGATCAAGTAACTAAAACTTCATTAACTCCTTTTTGAACTATTAGGTGTCATTATTTTCATTAAAACATGCCTGTTTTAATTTATGGAATACCAATTCCTAAGCAGTCTCATTTAAATTGCTATTACTGTTTTTCCTTGTAGCCTTATTCAAAAGAAAAAACAAAAGAGGGAAAGATCTCAAATGACAATTTAATTCAGGAAATAACCCGGGGTCCTTGGTCCCCTTTCCTTCCTGGCTTGCTTTCTATGTAATAGTCATGGGTGGTTCTGTCTTGATTTAAGAACTGATCTGCTATAATAGAATGCCTGCGGCCTGTGTTTCTCTCCTAACTGCATAGGCTGAGTCATCTCCTCACTGCTGGAAGGTGGTGTTGTCATTGTTAGGAGACACTAGGGAGCATGGGGCTGTGCTCATTGTGCATGCGTATTTTTCTTGGAAAGTTCTGCATAAGATGACTTTCTTCTGAAGATCTAGAGTCTGCCAATGTCATTCTGTCTGTGGCCACTATTATAAAAATAGATTCTACTGCCAAAATAACTATGTTTCTTTCACACACAGTGTTTTCATAATAGTGGAAATACTACAACAGGATGTTTCCCTCCCCAAACATGAATCAACATCTATGAAAATGCACTGCCCTTTTGAGGGCTTTTATATCATTTAGCAGTTTTAAAAGTCATCAGTCTTTGTGTGGAATAATTGAAAAGGTTTAGTTACATAGATAATAATTATCATGCTGAAAATGCAGATAGTACATAGCAAATTCTCTTTCTCATTCTCTCTCTCTCTCTTTCTCTCTCTCTCTCTCTTGAACAGAATAGTATTATTTTGTTTCTAGGACAGGGTATAACAAAATTCTCTATGCAGCATAATTCAGACATCCTGATTTTTCTGCCTTTCCTTCCCAGGTTGCAGTCTCAGAGATATGCACCTCCATACCAAAAAGCAAATTTATCTATCTATCTATCTATCTATCTATCTATCTATCTATCTATCTATCATCTATCTATCTATCTATCTATCTATCTATCTATCTATCTATCTATTTATTAAATCCCCTATTTCTTTCTCAAGACAGGATTAATCTGTGTAACCCTGGCTGACCAGTAACTCTGTAGGCTATCTGTAGAGCAGGCTGGTGTCATACTCAGAGATCTGACTACCCCTGTCTCCCTATTGCTGGGATTCTAGGAATGCTCTATCACCATGGGGCTGCAAATTTATTTTTTATAGTTAATTGGGAAATGACTAATTAGGTAAAAATCTACTGCTACACAAGTGTCAGGAACAGTATTTAGATTCACAGGACCTGGCATAAAGTCAGGCACAAAAGCATTATAACTTCAGCATTTCCTGTTGAGGAAGTAGAGACAGAGTATGCTCAGATGCTCTCCGTCTCAAACAGGACACAAGGTGAGGGTCAGTATCTGAGGTTATCCTCTGGTCTCTACACATAGATAGCTCCATGGAATATACAGTGGCACAGTCAAACACACACACACACACACACACAAACAGAGAGAGACAGAGAGAGACAGAGAGAGATGTTCAAATAGTGACACATTTTTTGGCTTTATTAGCCTAGGTATATTATAAAACATATGCTGGGAGTATGGATCCATTGGTAAAGAGCTTGCTGTGAAAGCATGAAGACCTAGGCTCAGGCCCACAACCTCTGTAATGCAGATATGCTGCACATGTCTGTGTCCCAGCATGGACATGATGGAGATATGGTCTCTGAGCTTGCTGGTCAAGTCACTATAGTGGAACTGGTGAGAGCTCCAGGTTCAGTGTAAGACCCTGTTTCAAAGAAGGAGGTGGAACCCAATAAAGGAAGACATCTGACATAATGTCTGTCCTCCATATCTATGAGCACACATGTGTGTAGGCATCCTAATGAACATGTGCATACACATGTTAAAACATACACACACTTACACAATGAATACACAAAAAAATCTTTTAAAATATTACTTGCTTTATTTATTTATTTATTTATTTATTTATTTATTTATTTATTTATTTACATCCCAAAGGCTGCCTCACTCCTGTTTCCCCTCACAGAGTCTCTCTTTCCATTATTCCTCCCCTTTGACTTTGAGAGGCTCCCCCCAATCCCTGCCATTGTGTTCCTCCACCCTGGTGCATCAAGTCTCTGCAGGATTAGGCAAATCCTCTCTTACTGTGTTGGATTTTTTCTATAATGACAGTGATCCAGACGAAGTACATTTTAAGCAAAACATTACTCCAATCCCATCACTTATTGAATCAATTTGATAAAAGGAACAAAACAAAAACAAAATAAAAAAAATCTAGGCACAGAGTTTTGGATATATAACAGTGCCTCAAGAGTTAAGCCACAGCACCATGCAGAGACTGTGTGCTCGATTCAGTTTTACAGAGTTAATGAATGGGAACCCAATTCTTATCTGCAATGTTCTTGCTGACCGTGATAAATTTAAAAATGTCATTGTATTTCTTACCACAGGAACTCATTTTTAAGCTAGACATGCATAACCTGGAGTCTGGCAGACTGAAATGCCCCTTTGATCCTCAACAGCCTTTTGCTTCAGTAATGACAGGTAAGATCAGTGCAAACAAGTCTTGTTTCTAAGAGAGTTTCTGAAAAGCCCTGTGTAGACTAAACTGCATTCTCTGACTGAATTGAATAGAATATTGGATTAGCCCTTCCCCACATGTTGGTACCGGCCTCACTATATGAATGTCATTGTCTGTGATGTGAATGAGGTGACAGCATTCCTGCATGTCTGCTTTTTAATCAAATGTCTGACTCAACTTGCTCTCATACAAACATCATACTTCTTTGTTCTAAAACTGCATTTACCCACCTGAGGTTTTCTAATAGTCCCCTTTGACCCTTTTTGTACTTAGGAGGGTGCCATTTATAGCATTTCTTAAGTAGGTACACAAAAAACCAATGAATCAAGCTTCAGAACATGGCTGTAAACTGTCTAGGCATCTTTGCTTTCATATTTCTATTAGTAGAAATGGGGGGTTTTTTGTTTTGTTTTGTTTTCTACTCATTCCTGTAGCCATGTCTGGCTTTCTACACATCTTAAACTCTCATAGAAAAGACTGTCTTGTTGAAGGAAGACAATGCTGTGTGGTCTGAATTGTGTTCTATAGAACATCAGCAGGAGTCCTACAATTTAAACATTATAAACGCGCCTTTGTTTCGATTGGTTCTTGACTTTGGTCTCTTATGTAACTTGTCTATCAACTATGCAAGGTACGGATAAGAAAGAAGCCCCATGACATTTTAATTCCCACATGGTGAGAACCAGAGCATTTGCTTTCAAGTAAGTGTGTGTTTCAAAGTTGTACAACCCATGGTCATTTCTTCTTTGTAGATGTGGTAGATTATTTTCATCTGTTAAGTGGGACTAATAATCACGTAATAAAAAAAGCAATGCATTGTAGATGTGCCGACCCTTCTTAGAAATCCCTGTAGAACTCCAAAAATAAACATGCCAGTTTTTCAATCCGGATCAACATTATGGCTAGAACACACTTCTTTTTCTGACAAAATATTGATATGTTTGTAATAGAAGATATTTCAAATGATACAGCGCTTTCTCTTCTCTAAGGCTTCTATAAAGCTTTTGATTGACATCATTTGTTAGTCAATATTTGATTTTTTTTTTATTTCTCATTGAAACATTGATATTTATCTGATAGGTTAGAGAGATTTATTTCAATGACCCGGATGGTTTGCTACCTATGCCAAGCGTGTGCCACTGGGTTTTATCCTATTTCGTTTCCAGCTGGCCACTGACATTGAGGTTGAAGAATCCCAAGGGGTCCATGGAAAGCTATGAGAGCTAAATAGGGAAATTAAAAAGTCTTTTAATCATTTCACATCAAGGCAGAATTCTGAAGATTCTGCTTCCAAAAGTAAGTTACATTTCAGTGGTGTTTTGTTCTTAGCCATTACATAGGTGCTTAAGAAATTTAAATGATCTACTCAGATTAGTCATTTTCACTTTATTTTTGGGTGTAACCCAAAGAAGCTTCCTGTCTAAATCTCTTGAAATAGCAGAGTTTTAGCTTTCAAAGGACAACACATCATGCTGCAGGGACAGCCTTCTTCCTGCCTCCCCTCCCCAGTGTCTGACAAGCACATTGGCAAACAAACAGAGGACATTGATCCTTAAACCCACTCAGATTTTCTCCATCCTTATCTCTCTGTGTCCACTCCTGCTCTTTCTTCTTCTACATCTAAGTTTCTGTGTACTTTCCCCTCCTCACCTTCTGTCCCTTCTCCCTATTCCACCCTTCCTCTCTTCTCGCTCCTCTTTCCTCTTTTCCTTCCCTCCATTATTATTCCTCTTTCTCTCCTTGATGAAGCATTCACTTCATATAACATAAGACCAACAGTCTAGGATGCAGCAGAGCACAATCTTCCCTTTGTTTATCAGAGCCATTGAGACACGGTCATCTCAAGGAATGCAGCATGTTATAATTACCAGGAATGACTTCAGCGTTGAAAGCTCCCCTTCCGCAGGGGCTAGACAAAAAAAAGCTGTGGGCTGGGAGGTTGTGTCAGTTAAGCAAATGCTAGCTCCACTACCCAGCTTTCTAGGCTCTGCTTGTCAATGTTAATTGGGTTACCTCTTCACCTAAGCTATTCCTACAGAATCTGAAAAGCTTATGAAGCAGCATGTTGTAGTGTTAAGTAGACCGTGTGCTGGGTGTCATATGGTTATCCATGTCTGTTGTCTTAGCAGTCCCATGTTTGCTTTGTGTCTTGCAGATGAGCACCTCTACTCTGGAACAGCTTCTGATTTCCTTGGCAAGGATACTGCATTCACAAGGTCCCTCGGGCTGATGCAGGACCACCATTACATCAGAACTGACATTTCAGAGCACTACTGGCTCAATGGTTAGAGATGTTTTTCTTCTGTTTGTTTTGACTCTGCTTTTGGAA